>NW_028319902.1:27500-41676 GCF_062004578.1 Staurois parvus | reverse complement strand
CATCTCTGAGTCTAGAAGGGATCTGGAGGGATTCAGCTTTGTGTAGAATTCATCTGATTTGTAAACGTTCCATAATCTGAATGTTTCTTCCTCACTTCACAGACAATAAGCAGCCCTGGGACATAGAATGAGGATCTTGAAGTTGGATACAAACACAAAAAATGTCTGTAGTCCAGGTCGGTAGTCCAGGCCGGTAGTCCAGGCCGGTAGTCCAGGTCGGTAGTCCAGGCCGGTAGTCCAGGCCGGTAGTCCAGGCCGGTAGTCCAGGCCGGTAGTCCAGGCCGGTGGCCACAATCCATTCCCAGAGACATGACAGGTCGTCTGACATCAATATCTCCTCCTCCATGACTCTTATCCTGGAGATCTCAGCAGAGCTCAGCACTTCGTCTGAAGACGCCTCCACCATTCTGCGGCCATTCTCTGAGCGCGGTGAGATCCATTATGGTGGTGAAGTCACAGATCTGTATGAATCATCTCTCTAGATTACAGGACCAAGAACTGCCAGAAGACATCACAGATCTCTGATGGAAAATCCCTCTGCGGGTCATTTCTGCATTTCAGCAAAAGCCAAGAACTGGCATGTTATTGCAGCATCAGCAGCTCCCAGAATCCATGTTTATGCTGCAGACTTGACATCAGGCTTGCAGTGGGCGTGGCAGCTCTGTAAATCATGGCGCGGTCTACTGGAAGAGACCAATGAGCAGGCAGGAGGTGGGACGGTGATCAGAGTCTGCAAGATTATGGATTCCAAGTCTACAAACACATCAACCTTCTCTGTCTGCGTGTTCTCAGCTGATGTTTCACTTGTAGCTCTACAGCAGGGGTCTCCTAACTGCGTCCCAAGGGCTGGAAGTGGCCCTTTGCTAGCCTTTATCTGGCCTTTGGGGCACTATTCCTCCCACTGACACCAATGATGGGGCACTATTCCTCCCACTGACACCAATGATGGGGCACTATTCCTCCCACTGACACCAATGATGGGGCACTATTCCTCCCACTGACACCAATGATGGGGCACTATTCCTCCCACTGACACCAATGATGGGGCACTATTCCTCCCACTGACACCAATGATGGGGCACTATTCCTCCCACTGATAGCAATGATGGGGCACTATTCCTCCCACTGACACCAATGATGGGGCACTATTCCTCCCACTGATAGCAATGATGGGGCACTATTCCTTCCACTGACACCAATGATGGGGCACTATTCCTCCCACTGACACCAATGATGGGGCACTATTCCTCCCACTGACACCAATGATGGGGCACTATTCCTCCCACTGACACCAATGATGGGGCACTATTCCTCCCACTGACACCAATGATGGGGCACTATTCCTCCCACTGACACCAATGATGGGGCACTATTCCTCCCACTGACACCAATGATGGGGCACTATTCCTCCCACTGATAGCAATGATGGGGCACTATTCCTCCCACTGACACCAATGATGGGGCACTATTCCTCCCACTGATAGCAATGATGGGGCACTATTCCTTCCACTGACACCAATGATGGGGCACTATTCCTCCCACTGACACCAATGATGGGGCACTATTCCTCCCACTGACACCAATGATGGGGCACTATTCCTCCCACTGACACCAATGATGGGGCACCATTACTCCCACTAACACCAATGATGGGGCACCATTCCTCCCACTGACACCAATGATGGGGCACCATTCCTCCCACTGACACCAATGATGGGGCACCATTCCTCCCACTGACACCAATGATGGGGCACTATTCCATCCACTGACACCAATGATGGGGCACTATTCCTCCCACTGACACCAATGATGGGGCACTATTCCTCCCACTGACACCAATGATGGGGCACTATTCCTCCCACTGACACCAATGATGGGGCACTATTCCTCCCACTGACACCAATGATGGGGCACTATTCCTCCCACTGACACCAATGATGGGGCACTATTCCTCCCACTGATACCAATGATGGGGCACTATTCCTCCCACTGACACCAATGATGGGGCACTATTCCTCCCACTGACACCAATGATGGGGCACTATTCCTCCCACTGACACCAATGATGGGGCACTATTCCTCCCACTGACACCAATGATGGGACACTATTCCTCCCACTGACACCAATGATGGGACACTATTCCTCCCACTGACACCAATGATGGGACACTATTCCTTCCACTGACACCAATGATGGGACACTATTCCTTCCACTGACACCAATGATGGGACACTATTCCTCCCACTGACACCAATGATGGGGCACTATTCCTCCCACTGACACCAATGATGGGGCACTATTCCTCCCACTGATAGCAATGATGGGGCACTATTCCTTCCACTGACACCAATGATGGGGCACTATTCCTCCCACTGACACCAATGATGGGGCACTATTCCTCCCACTGACACCAATGATGGGGCACTATTCCTTCCACTGACACCAATGATGGGGCACTATTCCTCCCACTGACACCAATGATGGGGCACGATTCCTCCCACTGACACCAATGATGGGGCACTATTCCTCCCACTGACACCAATGATGGGGCACCATTACTCCCACTAACACCAATGATGGGGCACCATTCCTCCCACTGACACCAATGATGGGGCACCATTCCTCCCACTGACACCAATGATGGGGCACCATTCCTCCCACTGACACCAATGATGGGGCACCATTCCTCCCACTGACACCAATGATGGGGCACTATTCCATCCACTGACACCAATGATGGGGCACTATTCCTCCCACTGACACCAATGATGGGGCACTATTCCTCCCACTGACACCAATGATGGGGCACTATTCCTCCCACTGACACCAATGATGGGGCACTATTCCTCCCACTGATACCAATGATGGGGCACTATTCCTCCCACTGACACCAATGATGGGGCACTATTCCTCCCACTGACACCAATGATGGGGCACTATTCCTCCCACTGACACCAATGATGGGGCACTATTCCTCCCACTGACACCAATGATGGGGCACTATTCCTCCCACTGACACCAATGATGGGGCACTATTCCTCCCACTGATACCAATGATGGGGCACTATTCCTCCCACTGACACCAATGATGGGGCACTATTCCTCCCACTGACACCAAGGATGGGCACTATTCCTCCCACTGACACCAATGATGGGGCACCATTCCTCCCACCGACACCAATGATGGGCACTATTCCTCCCACTGACACCAATGATGGGGCACCATTCCTCCCACTGACACCAATGATGGGGCACTATTCCTCCCACTGACACCAATGATGGGGCACTATTCCTCCCACTGACACCAATGATGGGGCACTATTCCTCCCACCGACACCAATGATGGGACACTATTCCTCCCACTGACACCAATGATGGGGCACCATTCCTCCCACTGACACCAATGATGGGGCACTATTCCTCCCACTGACACCAATGATGGGGCACTATTCCTCCCACTGACACCAATGATTACGCACTATTCCTCCCACTGACACCAATGATGGGGCACTATTCCTCCCACTGATACCAATGATGGGGCACTATTCCTCCCACTGACACCAATGATGGGACACTATTCCTCCCACTGACACCAATGATGGGGCACTATTCCTCCCACTGACACCAATGATGGGGCACTATTCCTCCCACTGACACCAATGATGGGGCACTATTCCTCCCACTGATACCAATGATGGGGTACTATTCCTCCCACTGACACCAATGTAGGGGCACTATTCCTCCCACTGACACCAATGATGGGGTACTATTCCTCCCACTGACACCAATGTAGGGGCACTATTCCTCCCACTGACACCAATGATGGGGTACTATTCCTCCCAATGACACCAATGTAGGGGCACTATTCCTTCCACTGACACCCTCTGTGCGGCTAAGACTCTACTATGCATCATTTACATAAACAAATCACCTGTGTGAGAAGCTGTAGAAGGAAGCTGCCACGCTCAGATTCTGGCGTCACAATATATTCTCTGCTTGCAGTTAGAAATCTCCGGAGTCTCTACATCTCCCATGCAGGAGCACACCAGGCTGTCAGTCAGGTCACTCAACGGCAATCACAAGACCACCAAACCTAAAATACAACGTTCAGGACGAAGGGACCAGAAACGCCCCAAATCATTCATCAGAACCGGTTCTGAACCTCAGGGGAAGAGAGTTGCTGGCGCACAGCTCACTTCCTGACCATTACCGGACTGAATTTTATCATTAAAGGGATATCTGGATCCATCTGATCAGCTTTGTGGAACTAAATTCTTTGAAAGCTTCCGTCTGTGCTTAGCTGGAGTTTAATCTGCGTCAGATTTTTTTTGATGGTAGTGGGAGGGGCTTGTAGGGAACACAGGGGGTCGGTGTGCGCACGGCGCAGGTTATCGAACATTCATGTGTGTTCATAAATGGAACGTTTTATTGAATTTGCAGTTTATGTTTGGTGGTCGTTCGGCACAAACAACATCAAAGCGCAAACCATCTGCGATTACCCGGAGGCGGCTCTTCAGGAACAGGCCGTGTTTGCGCCATTTCTGTGGAGTGATCAGTACAGACGTCATCAGCAAAGAAGGAGAAATACTGAACATTCACCGAGAAATCCGGAATCCAACCAAACCTGATATTACGCTTATTCACCCACTGCAAGTCAGCGTTCCCATTCACCCGCCGCAAGTCAGCGTTCCCATTCACCCGCCGCAAGTCAGCGTTCCTATTCACCCGCCGCAAGTCAGCGTTCCCATTCACCCGCCGCAAGTCAGCGTTCCCATTCACTCGCCACAAGTCAGCGTTCCTATTCACCCGCCGCAAGTCAGCGTTCTTATTCACCCACCACAAGTCACTGTTGCAATTCACCCACTGAAAACCAAACCAGTGTTACTTTTCACCCGCCGCAAGTCAGCGTTCCCATTCACCCGCCGCAAGTCAGCGTTCCCATTCACTCGCCGCAAGTCAGCGTTCCCATTCACTCGCCGCAAGTCAGCGTACCTATTCACCCGCCGCAAGTCAGCGTTCTTATTCACCCACCACAAGTCATTGTTCCAATTCACCCGCCGCAAACCAAACCAGTGTTACTTTTCACCCGCCGCAAGTCAGCGTTCCCATTCACCCGCCGCAAGTCAGCGTTCCCATTCACCCGCCGCAAGTCATTGTTCCAATTCACCCGCCGCAAACCAAACCAGTGTTACTTTTCACCAAGCGCAAGTCAGCGTTCCTATTCACCCGCCGCAAGTCAGCGTTCCTATTCACCCGCCGCAAGTCAGCGTTCCTATTCACCCGCCGCAAACCAAACCAGTGTTACTATTCACCCAGCGCAAGTCAGCGTTCCCATTCACCCGCCGCAAGTCAGCGTTCTCATTCACCCGCCGCAAGTCAGCGTTCCTATTCACCTGCCGCAAGTCAGCGTTCTTATTCACCTGCCGCAAGTCAGCGTACCTATTCACCCACCACAAGTCATTGTTGCAATTCACCCACTGAAAACCAAACCAGTGTTACTTTTCACCCGCCGCAAGTCAGCGTTCCCATTCACCCGCCGCAAGTCAGCGTTCCCATTCACCCGCCGCAAGTCAGCGTTGCCATTCACCCGCCGCAAGTCATTGTTCCAATTCACCCGCCGCAAACCAAACCAGTGTTACTTTTCACCGAGCGCAAGTCAGCGTTCCTGTTCACCCGCCGCAAGTCAGCGTTCCTATTCACCCGCCGCAAACCAAACCAGTGTTACTATTCACCCAGCGCAAGTCAGCGTTCCCATTCACCCGCCGCAAGTCAGCGTTCCTATTCACCCGCCGCAAACCAAACCAGTGTTACTATTCACCCAGCGCCAGTCAGCGTTCTTATTCACCCACTGAATAAATGAGCCCTCATAGAAATATGCTGATGCAGATAGAGAACTGTCCGGGAACTCCTGTGCTGTGTTGGGGGGGGGGGGGGGAGGGGTAACATGCGTGCTGCTGCATTCCCTTTCCTGACCACCCAGGCAGCAGGTCTGGATAAGAGTCTGGTTGGGACATGAAGGGGCATTACATGAAATGTGTTGCATTGTTTTCAATAAATGTGCACCGCCCCTAACTTTTACAGGATATCGGACTCTGGGAAACCCAGAAGATCCCGGGGTGACGTCATCAGTGATCATAAAACGATTGTCTATTGTCAATGATGTCACCAAAGAATTCCCCGGAATCCCCAACCAGACAAGACTTAGAAATTAAAGTTACAGAACATACACTATATTGCCCCAAGTATTGCCCCGCCCTTTCCACGCACATGACCTTTAATGGCCCCCCAGTCTTAGTCCGTAGGGTTCAATATTGAGTTGGCCCCGCCCTTTCCACGCACATGACATTTAATGGCCTCCCAGTCTTAGTCCGTAGGGTTCCATATTGAGTTGGCCCCGCCCTTTCCACACACATGACCTTTAATGGCCTCCCAGTCTTAGTCTGTCGGGTTCAATATTGAGTTGGCCCCGCCCTTTCCACGCACATGACCTTTAATGGCCCCCCAGTCTTAGTCCGTAGGGTTCAATATTGAGTTGGCCCCGCCCTTTGCAGCTATAACAGCTCCAACTCTTCTGGGAAGGCCGTCCACAAGGTTTAGGAGGGTGTCTATGGGAAGGTTGGACCATTCTTCCAGAAGCTCATTTGTCAGGTCAGGCACTGATGTCGGGGGAGGGGGCCTGGCTCACAGTCTCCGCTCTAATTCATCCCAAAGGTGTTCTATGGGGTTGAGGTCAGGACTCTGTGCAGGACAGTCAAGTTCCTCCACCCCAAACTGGCTCCTCCATGTCTTTATGGACCTTGCTTTGTGCACTGGTGTGCAGTCATGTTGGAACAGGAAGGGGCCATCCCCAAACTCCTCCCACAAAGTTGGGAGCATGAAATTGTCCAAAATGTCGTCGTAAGAGTTCCCTTCACTGGAACTAGGGGGCCAAGCCCAACCCCTGAAAAACAACCCCACACCATAATCCCCCCTCCACCAAACGTTACACTTGGCACAATGCAGTCAGGCAAGTATCGTTCTCCTGGCAACTGCCAAACCCAGACACGTCCATTGGATTGCCAGACAGAGAAGCGTGATTGGTCACTCCAGAGAACACGCCTCCACTGCTCTAGAGTCCAGTGGCAGCGTGCTTTACACCACGGCATCCGACGCTTTGCATTGCACTTGGTGATGGAAGGCTTGGATGCAGCTGCTTGGCCATGGAAACCCATTCCATGAAGCTCTCTACACACTGTTGTTGGGCTCATCTGAAGGCCACACCAAGTTTGGAGGTCTTTAGACTGGAATGCACCAAAAACGCACTGGAACACACATGCCCCTATTTCAATTGCAGAAAAAGAGAGGAGAAAAAATGGACCGAAAAGCATCAAAAAAGGAACTGAAAACGCACCAAAACGCACGTCTCTATTTAAATTGAAAAAGAGAGGAAAAAAAAAAAAAGATCGGAAAGCATCAAAAACGCACCGAAACGCATGTCCCTATTTAAATTAAAGGAAAATAAATGGACCAGAAAGCATCAAAAGTGCACTGAAACGCACCAAAACGCACATGTCCATATTTACATTGAAGAAGAGAGGAGAAAAAAGGACTGGAAAGCATCAAAAACGCACCAAAATGCACTGGAATGCACATATCCCTATATAAATTGAAGATAAAGAGGGGGATAAAATGGACTGAAAAGCATCAAAAAAGGAACTGGAACGCACCGAAACGCACATTTAAATTTAAAAAGGAGAAAAAAAAAAGAACCGGAAGCATCAAAAACGCACCGAAACGCACATGTCCCTATATAAATGGAAGAAAAAGGGTGAAAAATGGATCAGAAAGCATAAAAAATGCACTGAAAACTGCACCGGAACGCATAAAAAAAAGTATCAAAAACGCACTGAAACGCGCCAAAAAAGTGCATATGGAAACGCCTCTGGACTGCGTTTCTATAGTGTGAATGAGATTGAAGTCTGTCTGTGTATTCAGCTATTCCGCCGAGTGTCCGGCTCGGTGGGCGGGATCTCGGCAGGCATCCGGCACGCCCACTGCGCCTTCATTTTCAAGCCCATGTGCATGAAGCCTCAGAGTAACACGGGGAGAAGCGCCCAACAGGTAAGTACTAGGAGTCTGCTGATGACATCAGAGGACCCAAAAATCCCCCCCCCCCTTTCCATGCTCAGATTGCAACTGTGCAGCAAGTCACAAGGTGAGAGGCTGCCGCAGGGGCTGATCTGTGTCAGGCATTTGTGAACACAGCACAGGCACCATACACATCTCAGTCCAGGAAGTAGATGGTGACCCGGGATGATGCCTGGATGGAGATGAACCTGAAAACAAACCTCGTTATTGGAAGCATTAATGAGGGTTAATGAAGCATCGCAGTGACACGAGGTTAGTACAGTCATCACCAATGCACCAGCACAGCACAGCCAACCCCCTCACCATCCGAACACATTCCAATGCCATCCCATAATAATCATGGTTTCGGGGGGGGGGGGGGGGATTATCAATAAGGAGCACATTTTCTAAACGGATTTCTAAACTGTTCTTAAAGGGTAACTCCACCCGACACCGACACTTCCACCCCCGCATGGCTGCTGGCAAGCTGAATCTCATGCTGGCTTCTACACTCTTCAGGATTCCAGTGTTGGGATCCCTCAGACAAATTCTGTCACAGCTTTGTGGGAGGGGCAGGGATACTACTGGGGGGAATCTCCCCATTGTGGGAGGGGCAGGGATACTACTGGGGGGAATCTCCCCATTGTGGGAGGGGCAGGGATACTACTGGGGGGAATCTCCCCATTGTGGGAGGGGCAGAGACACAAACTACTGGAGGGAAATCTCCCCATTGTGGGAGGGGCAGAGACACCAACTACTGCAAGAAATCTCCCGATTGTGGGAGGGGCAGAGACACCAACTACTGCAAGAAATCTCCCCATTGTGGGAGGGGCAGAGACACCAACTACTGCAAGAAATCTCCCCATTGTGGGAGGGGCAGAGACACAAACTACTGCAGGGAAAACTCCCCATTGGGGGAGGGGCAGAGACACAAACTACTGGAGGGAAATCTCCCCATTGTGGGAGGGGCAGAGACACAAACTACTGGAGGGAAATCTCCCCATTGTGGGAGGGGCAGAGACACCAACTACTGCAGGGGAAATCTCCCCATTGTGGGAGGGGCAGAGACACAAACTACTGCAAGAAATCTCCCCATTGTGGGAGGGGCAGAGACACAAACTACTGGGGGAAATCTCCCCATTGTGGGAGGGGCAGAGACACAAACTACTGCAAGAAATCTCCCCATTGTGGGAGGGGCAGAGACACAAACTACTGGGGGAAATCTCCCCATTGTGGGAGGGGCAGAGACACAAACTACTGCAGGGAAATCTCCCCATTGTGGGAGGGGCAGAGACACAAATTACTGAGGGGAAATCTCCCCATTGTGGGAGGGGCAGAGACACAAACTACTGCAGGGAAATCTCCCCATTGTGGGAGGGGCAGAGACACAAACTACTGCAGGGAAATCTCCCCATTGTGGGAGGGGCAGAGGCACAAACTACTGCAGGGAAATCTCCCCATTGTGGGAGGGGCAGAGACACAAACTACTGCGGGAAATCTCCCCATTGTGGGAGGGGCAGAGACACCAACTACTGCAGATATTTCTCAGAACTGAAGTCTCCATGAGATGCAGCAGGTGATTCAGCATACTAGCACCGGCTCTTAAAGGGTCAAAAATGGAAAGAAATAATTATTTGATGCAGAGAAGTCGCCCTATTCTGAGCGTTTTTTCCTCTTTAGCGCCCGATCACATCGTCGCGATTTGCGAATTGAAATGGCACCTGAAATCACATGTAATGAGTGTGAATGTCGGCGTCTTAACGTGCGATTACCTGCGGCGATTTGTAAAGTAGTTCTTGCGTGACTTTTTCTGCAGTTTTGTTGCGATTTTACATACGTAGAATAGAACGGTAATCGCACTGAAAATCGCAAGAAATCATTGAAAATCTTCACAAATCGCGATAAAGTCTTCATAAATCACACCTGAAACTGCGCTGAAATTGCACACAAATCGCAGCAGAGTGACCGGGGACTTTTTTTTTGACCGTTTTTTAAAAGATTTCTTGCAATTTGCAATACGTTTTCTGCAGTTTTGTTGCGATTTTACATACATAGAATATAATAGAAATCACGCTGAAAATGGCAAGAAATCTTTTAAAAAACGGTCAAAAAAAAAAAGTCCCCGGTCACTCTGCTGCGATTTGTGTGCAATTTCAGCGCAGTTTCAGGTGTGATTTATGAAGACTTTATCGCGATTTGTGAAGATTTTCAACAATTTCCCGCGATTTGTGTGCAATTTCAGCGCAATTTCAGGTGCGATTTATGAAGACTTTATTGCGACTTTCAATGATTTCCTGCGATTTGCAGCGCGATTTCTATTATATTTCACGTATGTAAAATCGCAACAAAACTGCAAAAAAAAAGTCACGCAAGAACTACTTTAGAAATCGCGCTGCAGCAAATCGCACGTGATAAGATGCTGACATTCACATTCATTAGACGCGATTTCAGTTCCAAAATCGCACAGCGGTATGTCCGGGCACTAAAGTCTTTTGAAGTTGCACGCGAATCACGCGATTTCAGATCGCGGTGATGTGACCGGTGACTTAGGCGCCTCTCATTTTCCCTACAGCTGTGCTGGGAGTATTAAAGAGTACCTGTCAGAACTGACATTTTGGACGCCGTTTCTGAACGCACGTCTGCATCTTCGAAAACAACTCCGAACACGTGTCATCTGACAGGTCCCCTTTATAAGGGTCCCCCAGGAGCCTACAATGGCCGATCTCTCTGGGTGACACCCGTCTCGGCCAACGATCGGTCTGTGAGAGCGAAGCATTGGAATGTGTTCAAGCATGCGACTACAACACCGACGCGGCTGACCGCCCGCCGCGGCCCACCATGCACCGGGCCTCTTACCCTCTGATGGTTGTTGATTAGAAAGGTGCTCTCTGTGCTGCTCAGGCCCTGCCCGCGGCATCATGGGAAAAATATAATGCAGTTAGTAACAATCCAAACCCCCCCAAAAAAAGCAACAAAAAAGTTAATATTTCAGCAAAAACAGCAGAGAGGTCAGTAATGAAGTGATGGGGAGGGGGGGGGGGGTGATGGGGGTATTAGAAGCACGACATGCGGGATCATGACCGACCATCTTAAAATGGTTGCCATAACAACCAACCAGATCGACTCTTCCCTGGTCCAAGGCCTTGTGTGGGTGACACAGCTCCGGGTCTCGGTTTTTTTTGTGTGTTGCCCATAGCAACCATGGCCCCCCCACTTTATTTCTTTAATGGGCCCCTAGACAATTGATCAATGGTTGCTATGGGCAACACAATTGGGAAAAAAAAAAGTGGAGCTGAGATACAAGACAATTTGAGCAAAGGGGGGAAAAGGAAAGCAGTGTTTCCATAGCAACCACTTGCATCATGCGTAACCTAACTAGTTGCTATGGGAAACACCGTTTCGGAGGGAGAAAAAGTGGGCTGGTTATACAAAAAAAAAAAAAAGGATAATAAAAAGAAATGAAAAAGGCAATGTCACCATAGCAACCACATTCTATTGTAACCTAACCGGTTGCTATGGGCAACACAGTTTTGGGGGAAAAAACCTGGCTTATTATACAAAAAAAAATAAATAATAAAAAAGGAATAACAGAGGCAATGTTGCCATAGCAACCACATTCTAATGTAGCATGGTTGCTACGGGCAACACAATTTGGAGGGGAAAAAATGGGATTATTATTTGCAAAAAATTTGAGCAAAGAGAATGACAAAGTCAATGTTGCCATAGCAACCAGATTTCGATGAGTCACATGTAACCGAAGTGGTTGCTATGGGCAAATGATCTGCTTTGCCTCAAAGGTCTCTGATGTGAAAACCAGGGCAGGGATGTCCTCCATGGTTCCCGTAGCAACCAGACTTCCTTACATTGTTGCCGTGACAACAGGAACAATTCCTCGCATGTTCTCAACCACGGAGATGCTTGTTTTGGCTGCAGCGTTACTTCGTGTCAACACAAAAAGAGGAGATCGTATAGAAATAATGGGGCTCATTCTAAAACGCTAAAATGGCCTTGGTGTCCATGGCAACAAGACACGAGACACCATTTTTTTTCCTTGGTCAGTCTAGAAAGAATTACACACAACACTGTTAGTTTGCTGCAGTTTTCACAAACGAACATTCAGAGAATAAAATAGGTGCCATAAAGTGTATTTAAAGCCATTTTAATTTTTTTATGTTTTGGATGGTGGGAGGGAGGGCGGGAGGCATGGTGTGTGGGGAGGGAGGGCGGGAGGCATGGTGTGTGGGGAGGGAGGGCGGGAGGCATGGTGTGTGGGGAGGGAGGGCGGGAGGCATGGTGTGGAGGGAGGGAGGGCGGGAGGCATGGTGTGTGGGGAGGGCGGGAGGCATGGTGTGGAGGGAGGGCGGGCGGGCGGGAGGCATGGTGGGGAGGGAGGGTGGGTGGGAGGCATGAAGTGGAGGGAGGCGGGGCGGGAGGCATGAAGTGGAGGGAGGGGGGGCGGGAGGCATGGTGGGGAGGGAGGGGAGGCGGGAGGCATGGTGTGGAGGGAGAGGGGGCGGGAGGCATGGTGGGGAGGGAGGGGGGGCGGGAGGCATGGTGGGGAGGGAGGGGGGGCGGGAGGCATGGTGGGAGGGAGGGGGGGCGGGAGGCATGGTGGGGAGGGAGGGGGGGGCGGGAGGCATGGTGGGGAGGGAGGGGAGGCATGGTGTGGAGGGAGAGGGGGCGGGAGGCATGGTGTGGAGGGAGAGGGGGCGGGAGGCATGGTGTGGAGGGAGAGGGGGCGGGAGGCATGGTGGGGAGGGAGGGCGGGAGGCATGGTGGGGAGGGAGGGCGGGAGGCATGGTGGGGAGGGAGGGGGGGCGGGAGGCATGGTGGGAGGGCGGGAGGGAGGCATGGTGGGGAGGGAGGGCGGGAGGCATGGTGGGGAGGGAGGGGGGGAGGGAGGGGGGGCGGGAGGCATGGTGGGGAGGGAGGGGGGCGGGAGGCATGGTGTGGAAGGAGAGGGGGCGGGAGGCATGGTGGGGAGGTAGGGGGGGTGGGAAGCATGGTGTGGAGGGAGGGGGGGCGGGAGGCATGGTGTGGAGGGAGGGGGGGCGGGAGGCATGGTGTGGAGGGAGGGGGGGCGGGAGGCATGGTGGGGAGGGAGGGGGGGCGGGAGGCATGGTGGGGAGGGAGGGTGGGAGGGCGGGAGGCATGGTGGGGAGGGAGGGAGGGTGGGAGGGCGGGAGGCATGGTGGGGAGGGAGGGAGGGTGGGAGGGCGGGAGGCATGGTGGGGAGGGAGGGAGGGTGGGAGGGCGGGAGGCATGGTGGGGAGGGAGGGCGGGAGGCATGGTGGGGAGGGATGGTGTGAGGGAGGGCGGGAGGCATGGTGGGGAGGGAGGGGGGGCGGGAGGCATGGTGGGGAGGGAGGGCGGGAGGCATTGTGGGGAGGAAGGGCGGGAGGCATGGTGGGGAGGGATGGTGTGAGGGAGGGCGGGAGGCATGGTGGGGAGGGAGGGCGGGTGGGCGGTAGGCATTGTGGGGAGGAAGGGCGGGAGGCATGGTGGGGCGGGAGGCATGGTGGGGAGGGAGGGTGGGAGGGAGGGCGGGAGGCATGGTGGGGAGGGAGGGCGGGAGGCATGGTGGGGAGGGATGGTGTGAGGGAGGGTGGGAGTCAAAACAGGAAGTGAGATGAAATCCCTGCAAATTAAAGGGGGATTCCTTGGGGACCCTCTCAGGTTACGAGAACTAGTGTCCCCATTGGAAGATTTCCCTTCTACTGCTTTTTCTGGGGACAACCCAAAATTTGGGGTTTTCTTTTTAATTATAACAATAAAACAGAACAAATTGAATAGAGTTAAATCTCTTTATTTGGGACACAGACAGCAATACAAATCTGTCTGGGGGTCTAATCCACCTCCACTCCACAAAAGTTAAAAAAAAAAAAGTTTTGCCTTTAGTTATACTTTACGGCTTTTATCATTATTGCTCCATAAAAGACAGTAAAAAAAAAAAAAAAATAGACAATGTAACCACCAAACGATAGCCCAAACTATCTAAAAAAATGTTTTTGGCTTTATATACACTTTGACATAATGCTGAATATCAAGCGAAGTCATGGGAGGAATTCT
>NW_028319902.1:0-22500 GCF_062004578.1 Staurois parvus | reverse complement strand
GTACGGCGTCTTCCTGATTGCAACATCGTCTCCGCTGACTGCGAGCAAAACCGCGTAAAACCGTAATGACATCGGTGACCCCGCTGACTGCAAATATCCTATATAGAACACCGGTGACCCCGCTGACTGCAAATATCCTATATAGAACACCGGTGACCCCGCTGACTGCAAATATCCTATATAGAACGCCGGTGACCCCACTCACTGCAAATATCCTATATAGAACACCGGTGACCCCGCTCACTGCAAATATCCTATATAGAACACCGGTGACCCCGCTCACTGCAAATATCCTATATAGAACGCCGGTGACCCCGCTCACTGCAAATATCCTATATAGAACGCCGGTGACCCCGCTCACTGCAAATATCCTATATAGAACGCCGGTGACCCCGCTGACTGCAAATATCCTATATAGAACACCGGTGACCCCGCTGACTGCAAATATCCTATATAGAACGCCGGTGACCCCACTCACTGCAAATATCCTATATAGAACGCCGGTGACCCCACTCACTGCAAATATCCTATATAGAACGCCGGTGACCCCGCTGACTGCAAATATCCTATATAGAACACCGGTGACCCCGCTCACTGCAAATATCCTATATAGAACGCCGGTGACCCCGCTCACTGCAAATATCCTATATAGAACACCGGTGACCCCGCTGACTGCAAATATCCTATATAGAACACCGGTGACCCCGCTGACTGCAAATATCCTATATAGAACACCGGTGACCCCGCTGACTGCAAATATCCTATATAGAACACCGGTGACCCCGCTCACTGCAAATATCCATTGGTCAGAAACGTGCAGTGATCTATTGATGAGAAACATACGGCAGAAGAGTCATCCATCCCACCATCAATACCGTATGTAACATGATTACCAAACATATCATTCCCCTGGGATCTCAGCCCCCCGCCAGGAGTGCAGGTAACAGAACCGTCACTGGTTCAGTCATATATTGTCTACATACAACCTACATATCATCTACATACAACCTACATATCATCTACATACAACCTACAAATCATCTACATACAACCTACATATCATCTACATACAACCTACATATGATTTATATACACAAGCTACATACAACCTACATATCTACATACAACCTACATATGATTTATATACACAAGCTACATACAACCTACATATCTACATACAACCTACATATGATTTATATACACAAGCTACATACAACCTACATATCATCTACATACAACCTACATATCTACATACAACCTACATATGCTGTAAATACACAATCTACATATCATCTACATACAACATATATACACAATCTACATACAACCTACAAATCATCTACATACAACCTACATATAATCTACATATCATCTACATACAATCTACATATGATATACACAGTATATACAACCTACATATGATGTATATACAATCTACATACACATCATCTACCTACAACCAACATATGATATATATACACACACACAATCTACATAAAACATACACATCATCTACATACAACCTACATATGACGTATACACAATCTACATACGATACAACATACAAAGGTCACATCACATCCAGCAGAAGCCCGACAGCGGGGAATGAGATCAGAAGACGACCAATCACAGCACAGAAGACATTGCGGGGCACAGACCGGGGGGGGCAGTACAATACCTGCAGAGTCGGGGGTCCTGACATCACTGAGCACAGAGAGATCCTCTTCAGAGAAAAACACAAACCGGGATAAAGGGTTAATAGGCAGACATGCAGGAGGTTAGTATTGTTACAGCAAATCGGGTCACATGATCAGCCCGGATCCCAAATCAGGTCACATGATCAGCCCAGGTCCCAATTCAGGTCACATGATCAGCCCGGATCCCAAATCAGGTCACATGATCAGCCCAGGTCCCAATTCAGGTCACATGATCAGCCCGGATCCCAAATCAGGTCACATGATCAGCCCGGTCCCAAATCAGGTCACATGATCAGCCCAGGTCCCAATTCAGGTCACATGATCAGCCCGGATCCCAAATCAGGTCACATGATCAGCCCGGATCCCAAATCAGGTCACATGATCAGCCCGGATCCCAAATCAGGTCACATGATCAGCCCGGATCCCAAATCAGGTCACATGATCAGCCCGGATCCCAAATCAGGTCACATGATCAGCCCGGATCCCAAATCAGGTCACATGATCAGCCCGGATCCCAAATCAGGTCACATGATCAGCCCGGATCCCAAATCAGGTCACATGATCAGCCCGGATCCCAAATCAGGTCACATGATCAGCCCGGATCCCAAATCAGGTCACATGATCAGCCCGGGTCCCAAATCAGGTCACATGATCAGCCCGGATCCCAAATCAGGTCACATGATCAGCCCGGATCCCAAATCAGGTCACATGATCAGCCTAGATCCCAAATCAGGTCACATGATCAGCCTAGATCCCAAATCAGGTCACATGATCAGCTGAGATCCCAATTCAGGTCACATGATCAGCCCAGATCCCAATTCAGGTCACATGATCAGCCCAGATCCCAAATCAGGTCACAAAATCAGCCCAGATCCCAATTCAGGTCACAAGATCACCCCAGATCCCAGATCGGGTCACATGATCACCCCAGATCCCAAATCGGGTCACATGATCACCCCAGATCCCAAATTGGGTCACATGATCACCCCAGATCCCAAATCGGGTCACAAGATCAGCCCAGATCCCAATTTAGGTCACATGATCATCCCAGATTAAAAAAAAACAAAAAAAACAAAAACAATAAGTCGAGAACACATAGTAATTCTGTTAGAAGTCAGTATTGGGCAGAGTGGGGGAGGGGATCGTAGTTCTGTCTGCTGTGTATCGGCCTTCAGTTCAGCTCAGTGCGTCTTCCAGAACCAACATTGGCCACACACAGTCCCATAAATGATCGATTTATTTTCTGGTCTGTTGACCTCTCCCAATAGGAATAATCAATCAATAGTTGCCAACACAATCGATCGATCGATCACACACAGTGGAGCGGGATTTGATGGAAACTCGAACGACACAATCACAAGTTATCGATCGGATCTCTGATCCCACCACCCAACCTCACAATCCGATCAACCGAAATACAATCTGATCATCTGCTGATGATGCAGAAAGATCGATCATTTTCCGCCCTGGCCGATCGACTTGAACAATGAATGAATCCTCATTGGTAGCAATCATTTCTATCATGAAGCCCCCCCCCCCCCCCCGCCGCCCCCTTTAAAAAAAAAGTCCTTAAATTCATATATTTCAAATTTTATTTTCAGGTGGAAAATTGCTACATTGTCATTTGTAACCTCCAGATTCCCGTCTGCAGACCAGAAATCGGTCGCTGACCCGTAGTTACATCTCAGGAGTCGAATATTTCGAATTCAACAGAAAGACTCATTTCTGGAGAAATTCCTGTGACATGAACAGCTGTGGCCCCGGGGCCCAGAGAACGAACGTTCCGAGGAACTGACAGCAGGTCAACAGCGCTAGAGCTGCCCGGATCACTTTTACGGCGGTGAGAAGCGCCGCTGTGCTAGCAATAAAGTTAGATGAAAAACAGAAAAAGTGTAAAAACAAAACAAAAAAAAAACAATATTGTAATAAAAAAGAAATACATTGTAATAAAAAAAAAAAATAGTGCAACAAAGATGAAAAAAACATAAGTTACAGAAAAAATTACATTGTAAGAAAAAAGA
Organism: Staurois parvus; assembly: GCF_062004578.1. Lineage (NCBI taxonomy): Eukaryota > Metazoa > Chordata > Amphibia > Anura > Ranidae > Staurois > Staurois parvus. The sequence continues at coordinate 18,782 of NW_028319902.1, read as the reverse complement.
AATACAGTGTAATAAAGATGAAAAAAGTTATAAAAAAAGAAATATAGTGTAATAAAGAAAAAATAGTGTAAAAAAGATGATTAAAAAACATAGGCTATAAAAAAAGAAATACAGTGTAAAAAAAGATGAAAAAAAAAGTTAGAACAAAAAGAAATATAGTGTAATATAAAAAAGGTCAGTGTAAAAAAGATGAAAAAAAAACATAAGTTATAAAAAGAAATATAGTGTAAGAAAAAAGAAATACAGTGTAATAAAAAAAATAGTGTAATAAAGATGAAAAAAAACATAAGTTATAAAAAAAAGAAATACAGTGTAATAAAGATGAAAAAAATGTTATAAAAAAAAATATATATAGTGTAATAAAAGAAAAAAATACAGTGAAATAAAGATGAAAAAAAACATGTTATAAAAAAAGAAATGTAGTGTAAGAAAAAAGAAATAGTGTGATAAAAAAAATACAGTGTAAAAAAGATGAAAACAAAAACATAAGTTATAAAAAACAGAAATACATTGTAAGAAAAAAGAAATAGTGTAATAAAGATGAAAAAAAAATGTTATAAAAAAAAAGAAATATAGTGTAATAAAGATAAAAAAAACACAAATTATAAAAAAAAGAAATATAGCATAAGAAAAAAGAAATACATTGTAATAAAAAAAAAAAATAGTGCAACAAAGATGAAAAAAACATAAGTTACAGAAAAAATTACATTGTAAGAAAAAAGAAATACATTGTAATAAAAAAAAAAAATAGTGCAACAAAGATGAAAAAAACATAAGTTACAGAAAAAATTACATTGTAAGAAAAAAGAAATACAGTGTAATAAAGATGAAAAAAGTTATAAAAAAAGAAATATAGTGTAATAAAGAAAAAATAGTGTAAAAAAGATGATTAAAAAACATAGGCTATAAAAAAAGAAATACAGTGTAAAAAAAGATGAAAAAAAAGTTAGAACAAAAAGAAATATAGTGTAATATAAAAAAGGTCAGTGTAAAAAAGATGAAAAAAAAACATAAGTTATAAAAAGAAATATAGTGTAAGAAAAAAGAAATACAGTGTAATAAAAAAAACAGTGTAATAAAGATGAAAAAAAACATAAGTTATAAAAAAAAGAAATACAGTGTAATAAAGATGAAAAAAAATGTTATAAAAAAAAAAAATATATAGTGTAATAAAAGAAAAAAATACAGTGAAATAAAGATGAAAAAAAACATGTTATAAAAAAAGAAATGTAGTGTAAGAAAAAAGAAATAGTGTAATAAAAAAAATACAGTGTAAAAAAGATGAAAACAAAAACATAAGTTATAAAAAACAGAAATACATTGTAAGAAAAAAGAAATAGTGTAATAAAGATGAAAAAAAAATGTTATAAAAAAAAAGAAATATAGTGTAATAAAGATAAAAAAAACACAAATTATAAAAAAAAGAAATATAGCATAAGAAAAAAGAAATACAGTGTAATAAAAAAAAAAATACAATGTAATAAAAAAAATACAGTGTAATAAAGATGAAAAAAAGTTATAAAAAAGAATTATAGTGTAAAAAAAAAAAAAAATTAAGTGTAAAAAAGATGATAAAAAAAACAGGCTATAAAAAAGGAAATACAGTGTAAGAAAAAAAAGAAACAGTGTAAAAAAAAAAAATTCAGTGTAATAAAGATGAAAAAAAAATGTTCTAAAAAAAAAAAAAAAAAAGAAATGCAGTGTAATAAAGAAAAAATACAGTGAAATAAAGATGAAAAAAAGTTATAAAAAAATAACAATAATAAAAAATAGATTTAACAAATAATCCCCTCGTCCAGGAGGGCTCTGTACGCGGCGTGCGTTGGTTCCACGCGTTGCTGGGGCGGCAGTGATCTCTCCTGTACAGATCCATACATTATTGGAGAGAAGAGGTAAAAGCGGTCTTTCCGGTCCTGCAGCGCGGCGGGATGTATGTGCGCCCCGAGGCGGCTTTACATCGCAGGGCAGAAAACACGTCCTTAAATCTGATCTCCCTCCTCAGCTGATCTCCCTCCCTCCTCCTCCAACTACCTGCACAACCAGACTCCATATTCTAGCCCGCCCCAGCATTTGCTACAGACTGCAGAACACACAGGAGCTGTAGTGGGATAAACATGCTTGGATCACTTTGGAGAGAATGTTTTTTTCCCTAGAAGGACGGCACCATCTTTGTTCTGGAATCATCCAGGATCACCATCTACTTCCTGGACTGAGATGCCGGCTCAGGGATGACACAATCCTGTAAATCCTGGTGACGGTGATGTTTCTTTTGGCTGTGTTCACAAAGTGTCTGACACACATCAGCCCCCTGCTGCAGCTTCAAACCTTGTGACTTGCTACAAAGTGACAAAGTTGCAGATCTCCGAGGATTTCCAACGGGAGAGAGATCTGTATGCAAACAATACAGATCTCTCCCCTGTATCTCCAGCATGCTGCTTTGTATGGCTGTGCATAGCAGCATGCGTACAGTGAAAGACACACACAGCACACAGTTAACCCTTTGATCGCCCCAGATGTTAACCCCTTCCTGCCCAGTGCCATTAGTACAGTGTCAGTGCTTTTTTTTTTTAGCACTGCTCACTGTATTGGTGTCACTGGGGATGTCAGTGACACCAAGTCAGTTCCCCCCCCCAGTGTCAGAATGCCCGCCACAGTCCTGCTATAAGTCGCTAGTCGCCGCCATTACTAGTAAAAAAAAAAAAAAAATTCCAGGATCTATACTGCCATTTGTAAACGCTATATCTTTCACGTAAACCAATTAATTTACTCGTATTGTTTTTTTTTGTTTTTTTTAAGAAAAGACACGAAGCAGAATATATTTTGGCCTAAATTTATTTTTGATTTTTTAAATTTTTTTACTGGACATAGAAAAAAGTAAAAAATATTTTTTTTTCAAAATTGTTTTTTTTTTTAGTTTATAGCACAAAAAAAAACAAAAAAAACCCCAAAAACACAGAGGTGAACCAATACCACCGAAAAAAAGCTCCATTCGTGGGGGAAAAAAAAAGGCAGGTAGATTTCATTTGGGCGTAGCGTTGCATGACCGCGCAATTGTCAGTTAAAATCATGCAGCGCCGTATCGCAAAAAAATGGCCCTGTCAGGAAGGGGGGTAAATCCTCAGGAGGGCGAGGGGTTCAATACGGGTTTTGCTGAAAATTTGTGGGGTTTTTTTTGTTTTTTTTTATAGAAAAGACACGAAGCGGGATACATTTTGGCCTAAATTTATGACAAAATTTGATTTTTTTAATTTTTTTTACTGGACATAGAAAAAAAGTAAAAAAATATTTTTTTTCAAAATTGTTTTTTTTTTTTTTTTTAGCTTATAGCACAAAAATTTAAAAAACAGAGGCTATCGGATTACCACCGAAGGAATTTGTGGGGAAAAAAAAAAAAGGAGGTAAATTTCATTTTGGCGTAGCGTTGCATGACAGCGCAATTGTCAGTTAAAATGACGCAGCGTCGGATCTCAAAAAATGGCCTGGTCAGGAACGGGGGGGGGGGGGGGGGGAATCCTCAGGAGGGCGAGGGGTTCAATACGGTTTTGCTTACAAAAATTTTTTTGTTTGTTTTTTTCAAAATTGTTGTTTTTTTTTTTTTTCTTTTTAGTTCATAGCACAAAAAAAAGAAAAAAGGAAAAAAAAAAAACCACAGAGGCGATCAAATACCACTGAAAGAAAGCTCAATTTGCGGGGAAAAAAAAAAAAGAGGTAGATTTCATTTGGGCGCAGCATTGCATGACCGCGCAATTGACAGTTAAAATGACAGCGCCGTATCACAAAAAAAAAAAAATGGCCCGGTCAGGAAGGGGGGTAATTCCTCAGGAGGGCGAGGGGTTCAACACGGTTTTGCTTAAAATTTATTTATTTTCGTTTTTTTTTTCAAAATTGTTTTTTTTTTTTAGTTTATAGCAGAAAAAAAAAAAAAAACACATAGGCGATAAAATACCACCGAAAGAAAGCTCAATTTGTGGGGGAAAAAAAAAGGAGGTCAATTTAATTTGTGCGCAGCGTTGCATGACCGCGTAGCATGACCGTGCAAATGTCAGTTAAAATGACGAAGAGCTGGATCGCAAAAAAATGGCCCGGGCAGGAAGGGGGGATATATCCTCAGGAGGGCGAGGGGTTCAATACGGTTTTGCGTAAATTTTTTTTATTTTTTTTCAAATTTTTTTTTTTTAGTTTATAGCACAAAAAAAAATTGCTGCTTTTTTTTTTTTTTTTTTTTTTTTAGTAGATTGGGACACTTTTAGTCCTTTTAGTCCTTGGACAAGTAGGTTTTTTTTAAAAAAAATTTCCACACCCCTGCAACCCTTTAGCCACTGTGAGATGCAATCATACAAATGCAGTGAGAATCCACGACGAGTTCATTACAAGGATGACTCAATGTGCCGTCCCGGAGTATATCATCAGCCGATCAGCCGCTTCATGACCGCGCTTCATTATTCTGACGCGGTGGAAGGGGGTCCAGCAGCTGCGGCGCCTGCAGTCATAAGGCAGGAGCCATCGCTTCCACTCCAGAGCACACGAGGTCTGCCCAGGAAGACGCCATTAAATATTGGAGTCTCTATAAAGACAGCTCTATAAACCACAGCTATAGATCTGTCTGAGCTCCGTCCTCGTCATTGTCCTCACACAATGGCAGCGGGCTCCGTACAAGGCCCCACTTCATTCACCATCCGCCGATGTCACCTTCCGAGAACAGATTGATCGCTTTCCTCTACTACAGAATAAAAATCTTGTCCCGCAAAGCATCTGCAGCTCCTGTTCAATCTCATCAGCAAAAGTGGCCTCTTGCTGGATGAAAAACTATATTCAGGTTTTATGAAAGCAGGACTGTAGCCAAAAGTGGCAAAATAAAGATGACCAGTCCATTAAAAGAGAACATATAAATGTTCTTTTGTTGCAATATTCGCCTTCACTCCACAGATTTTCCCTGCAGTACTACTTTTCTGCCACTAGATGCCCAGCATCATAGAAATCCCACTTCCATCCCGGACCAGCCCCCAGCTTGTGACTGGACAGTGAAAGGAGAAGCAGCACAGTGATGAGCTCATCTCTATGTCACTAGATGCCCTCAGTCTGATGGCCATCATTGTGCAACCCCACTTCCATCCCGGACCAGCCCCCAGCTTGTGACTGGACGGTGAAAGGAGAAGCAGCGCAGTGATGAGCTCATCTCTATGTCCCTAGATGCCCTCAGTCTGATGGCCAGCATCATGGAACCCCACTTCCATCCTGGACCAGCCCCCAATTGGAGACTGGACAATGAAAGGAGAAGCAGTGCAGTGATGAGCTCATCTCTACGTCCCTAGATGCCCTCAGTCTGATGGCCAGCATCATGCAACCCCACTTCCATCCTGGACCAGCCCCCAATTGGAGACTGGACAATGAAAGGAGAAGCAGTGCAGTGATGAGCTCATCTCTACGTCCCTAGATGCCCTCAGTCTGATGGCCAGCATCATGCAACCCCACTTCCATCCCAGACCAGCCCCCAATTGGAGACTGGACAATGAAAGGAGAAGCAGTGCAGTGATGAGCTCATCTATATGTCACTAGATGCCCTCAGTCTGATGACCAGCATCATGCAACCCCACTTCCATCCCGGACCAGCCCCCAACTTGTGACTGGACAGTGAAAGGAGAAGCAGTGCAGGGATGAGCTCATCTCTATGTCACTAGATGCCCTCAGTCTGATGGCCAGCATCATGCAACCCCACTTCCATCCGGGACCAGCCCAAACCTGTGACTGGACAGTGAAAGGAGAAGCAGCGCAATTATGAGCTCATCTCTATGTCACTCTACTCTCTTTTCCTATAAGCGCACTTCTTGTCAGCACGTGGATTGATTGGCTCCTTGTACTGCTTCTTCCTCTCCCACTCAGAGGAAGAAGCAAGTCCTCGAAACGAGTCAGCCTATTGGATGTCACGTAGCGCGGTGTTGACCCAGCCGTTCTTTTTTGACATTACCGTCGTTTGTAAGTACAACACCTACTTTTATTTCTTATTAAACATTTTTTATGGTAATGCACTAGGCTCGTGCGCCCTCTGATTGTTCTTTCTTCATTCCCTACTTTTGTGCCACTAGATGCCCTCAGCCTGATGACCAAAATCATGCAACCTCACTTCCATCCCGGAACAGCCTCCAGCTTGTGACTGGACAGTGGAAGGAGAAGCAGCGCAGGGACGAGCTCATCTCTATGACACTCTACTCTCTCTTCCTATAAACACACTTCTTGTCAGCACGTGGATTGATTGGCTCCTTGTACTGCTTCTTCCTCTCCCACTCCAGCCCTGCTGTAAAGGGACTGCAAGAGGCTGATACCAGGTCACATTCAGGGACTTTCACTGCTTGAACTTACATGATATATTGCTGATTACAGTGCTGGTTTTGCCATTAAAGAGGCATCTTGCTGGACTAAAACTAATTTCAGTTTGAAAATGCAGGACCGTAGCCAAAAGTGGCAAAATAAAGATGACCAGTCCATTAAAAGATAACATATAAATGTTCTTTTGTTGCGATATTCACTTTCAGTCCACAGATTTCCCCTGCAGTACTACTTTACTGCCACTAGATGCCCTCAGTCTGATGGCCAGCATCATGCAACCCCAGTTCCATCCTGGACCATCCCCCAGCTTGTAACTGGACAGTGAAAGGAGAAGCAGTGCAGGGATGAGCTAATCTCTATGTCACTAGATGCTCTCAGTCTGATGGCCAGCTTCATGCAACCCCAGTTCCATACCGGACCAGCCCCCAACTTGTGACTGGATGGTGAAAGGAGAAGCAGCGCAGTGATGTATTAATGATTTCTGCGTCTTTTGTAACTTCCTAAAGATCATCTTTAATCTCATTTCAGCAAACCATCTAGCACTGCCCTGACACATATTTCCATGTGCTCCCGCAGCCCCGTCAGACATGATCCTGTGTTGTGCAACCTCCCACTTACACTCCTGTGTGTGGGTGGAGCTACAGGGAGCCCAGAGATCGTGGGAGGAGCTGGAACCAGTAAAGCACAATCTTTTCCTTTAGCACATCTATGGAACCCGCAGGAGATCTGGATCTTCAAGGTTGGCAGCAGCTGAATATCCCACCAGCCCAAATCAGATCGCACAAGTAACCTGCACAGAATACGCAACAAACCGCCGACTGCCAAGCACTGCGATTGGACAGATTTCTGTACAGTAAAATCTCACGACAAGATCATAAAAATAAGACGTTTATCTCTTCAACTGTAAAGTTTACAATGTTGACGTTTCTTATCTGAGGATAAGTTTGAACTTCTTGACCCGGACGGCCCGGGAATGCGACGAGCAATGCTGAGCACACATTGTAAACCGAAGATTGACGTGAATTCAGAAAAAATGATCATTTTACTCGATTTATGGCCCCGCGGTCAATGTGACATCACAACAACGTTCGATGGTTTGGTAATCCTGCATAACAAGAGCAATAAATATTCTGGCGGGAGCCGCTACTCATCGCTGCCCTGAGGATAGAGACAGAATGGAGGAACGTGGGGCACAACCTTGTTCTGAAGGGGGATCCCATGTATAGGGGGGCTCTGACTTAATGGAGGAGCCTTGGATGTGATAAGGGGACCTCTGATATGAAGGGGGCTTGTTATGTGTTAGGGGAACCTCTGATGTGAAGGGGGGATCCTATGTATAGGGGAGTCTCTGATGTGATGGAGAACATCTAATGTGAAGGGAGGATCCCATGTATAGGGGGGCTCTGACATAATACATGAGCCTTGGATATAAGGGCAACTCTGATGTAAAGGGGACTTGTTATGTGATAGGGGAACCTTTGATGTAAAGGAGGCTTGTTGTGTGTTAGGGGAACCTCGTATAGGGGAGGATCTGATGTGAAGGGGGGTCTTGTGCATTGGGGGGGCTTCTGGTGTAATAGAGTCTCTGATGTGATGGGCAACAACTGATGTGAATGGGTGATGATATGTATAGGGGAGCCTCTGAGATGAAGGGGGGATCTCAAGTATATGGGGACCTCTGATGTGAAGGGGGCATGTGTGTTAGGGGAACCTCTGATGTGAAGGGGGATCCCACGTATAGGGGAGGGTCTGATATGAAGGGGGGTCTTGTGATGTAATAGAGGAGTCTCTGATGTGATGGGGGAACAACTGATGTGAAGTGGTGATATCATGTATATGGGAGCCTCTGATGTGAATGGGGGATCTCAATTATAGTGGGACCTCTGATATAAAAAGGGAGTCTCTGATGTGATGGAGAACATCTAATGTGAAGGGAGGATCCCATGAATAGGGGGGCTCTGACATAATACATGAGTCTTGGATATGATAAGGGGAACTCTGATGTAAAGGGGACTTGTTATGTGTTAGGGGAACCTCTGATGAGAAGGAGGATTGTTGTGTGTTAGGGGAACCTCTGATGTGAAGAGGGGATCCCACGTATAGGGGAGGCTCTGGGTTGAAGGGGGGTCTTGTGCCCTGGGGGGCTTCTGATGTAATAGAGGAGTCTCTGATGTGACGGGCAACAACTGAGGTGAAGGGGGGATCTCAAGTATAGGGGGACCTCTGATGTAAAAGGGAAGTCTCTGATGTGATGAAGAACATCTAATGTGAAGGGGGAATCCCATGTATAGGGGGGGCTCATGAAGGGGTGTTCTCATGCTTAGGGGGACCTCTGATGTGAAAGGGGGATCTCATGTATGGGGGGGCATCATGAAGGGGTGTTCTCATGTATAGGGGGACTTATGATGTAATAGGGGGACCTCTGATGTGAAGGGGTGTTTTCATGTATAGGGAGACCTCATGTATGGGGGGCCTTGTGAAGGGGTGTTCTCATGCATAGGGGGGATCTCTGATGTGAAAGGGGAATCTCATGTACAGGGGGATCTGATGTGAAAGGGGTGTTCTCATGTATAGGGGGGATCTCTGATGTAAAGAGGGGACTCTGATGTGATGGGATGACCTCTGATGTGAAGGGGGCCCGTGAAGTAACATTGACTTTTTTTCCATCGTAGACTGAAGAGCCTCGAGATGTTTCATACTTCTAAAAGCTGCCGACAAAAAAACAAGTTTTGCATGAGCGTTTGTGGAGGGTTGCAGCAATGTGGGGTCATTGGGCAGATGTTTCATTTCCTGCAGGAGACATCTGCTTGTACATGACTACCTAGACACCTAGACTGGAGATTGGATGGAATTGTATGATCTGCCCACCAAAAGACCTGCCGATGTTTCTATACACACCCACCATCGATCGTTCCAGCCTTCACCCCCCGGCTACCTATCTGGCTCCTACTGTGCCAACCCTTCCTGGCTGTTGATCCTCTTCCCTCAATAGCTTGGTACAGGTCATGCCTGCAAAGGTGTCATGGATTCCGCTGGGAAGAGCCATCCATGTATATAATGCCAGGCCTCCATGGTTTGGTTAGCACCGTACCGGCATGGTCCTCCTGGCAGTCCCTCTGGAAAGCTGAGATTTGAGGGCTGGTGCCCAAGGACTCGGAGCAGATTACGGTCCTTTGTGTAGACTTACAAATGTTGAGCCGGTGACTCTAAAAGTTGACTTTCACCGACTACACCAATTTCCAAACTTCATCCTCAAGAACTTCCAGAAGGACCTAAAGCAGGGGTCTCCAAACTTTTCACACAAAGGGCCAGTTTACTGTCCTTCAGACTTTTGGAGGGCCAGATTGTGGCCAGTGGGGGTAGAAAAAGGGTCCAGCATTGGTGAAAATAAACATGGCCTTGCGGCTGGTGGTCAGAAGCAGTAGGAGTAGTGCTCCATCATTGGTGTCAGTGGGATGAATAGTGCCCCATCATTGGTGTCAGTGGGATGAATAGTGCCCCATCATTGGTGTCAGTGGGATGAATAGTGCCCCATCATTGGTGTCAGTGGGATGAATAGTGCCCCATCATTGGTGTCAGTGGGATGAATAGTGCCCCATCATTGGTGTCAGTGGGATGAATAGTGCCCCATCATTGGTGTCAGTGGGATGAATAGTGCCCCATCATTGGTGTCAGTGGGAGGAATAGTGCCCCATCATTGGTGTCAGTGGGAGGAATAGTGCCCCATCATTGGTGTCAGTGGGAGGAATAGTGCCCCATCATTGGTGTCAGTGGGAGGAATAGTGCCCCATCATTGGTATCAGTGGGATGAATAGTGCCCCATCATTGGTGTCAGTGGGAGGAATAGTGCCCCATCATTGGTGTCAGTGGGAGGAATAGTGCCCCATCATTGGTGTCAGTGGGAGGAATAGTGCCCCATCATTGGTGTCAGGACAGGAATTATGCCCCAATATTGGTGTCAGAGGAATAGTGCCCCAAGGGCCAGATAAAGGCTAGCAAAGGGCCGCAATCACAGTTTGGAGAGCACTGGCCTAAATGATGGCCCCATCATTGGTGTCAGTGGGATGAATAATGCCCCATCATTGGTGTCAGTGGGATGAATAATGCCCCATCATTGGTGTCAGTGGGATGAATAATGCCCCATCATTGGTGTCAGTGGGATGAATAATGCCCCATCATTGGTGTCAGTGGGATGAATAATGCCCCATCATTGGTGTCAGTGGGAGGAATAGTGCCCTATCATTTGGAGGATAGTGCCCCATCATTGGTGTCATCACGAGTAATGGTGCTCCATCGTTCATGTCAGTGGGAGGAATAGTGCCCCATCATTGGTGTCAGTGGGAGGAATAGTCCCCATCATTGGTATCAGTGGGAGGAATAGTGCCCCATCATTGGTATCAGTGGGAGGAATAGTCCCCATCATTGGTATCAGTGGGAGGAATAGTGCCCCATCATTGGTGTCAGTGGGAGGAATAGTGCCCCATCATTGGTGTCAGTGGGAGGAATAGTCCCCATCATTGGTATCAGTGGGTGGAATAGTGCCCCATCATTGGTATCAGTGAGAGGAATAGTGCCCCATCATTGGTGTCAGTGAGAGGAATAGTCCCCATCATTGGAGTCAGTGGGAGGAATAGTGCCCCATCATTGGTATCAGTGGGAGGAATAGTCCCCATCATTGGTATCAGTGTGAGGAATAGTGCCCCATCATTGGTGTCAGTGGCAGGAATAGTGCCCCATCATTGGTGTCAGTGGGATGAATAGTGCCCCATCATTGGTGTCAGGAGAGGAATTATGCTCCAATATTGGTGTCACAGGATTAGTGCCCCAAGGGCCAGATAAAGGCTAGCAAAGGGCCACATTCACAGTTTGGAGAGCACTGGCCTAAAGGGTCTAAATGACGGCTGTAACAAAATCCCACATCCGGTTCAGAGAACCAACCTCTCTATCAATTCACTTCTGGAGTCCATGTGGCTCTAGCAGTCCTCGTTATGCAGAAATACCTGTGACACCACCTTCTCCTGTGCGCCTCACTGCTGGCAGTTCCAAGTCCTACCCAATACATGACACCACCATATCCCTCTTTTCCATACATATGCAAACCCCCTTTCAGCCAGTAGATGGTGCTGTGCATGGTACAGTCTATGGTCTGCCTCAACAGGAGGAAAAATTGGCCATACTAGAGATGCTGGGGCCACCATAATTGACAGATTGTTCCTCCATCGCCGGATACTCCAGCTGCACACGGAATATATTGACGGCCAACAATCCAAGTTGTCCGGGTTGAATAATGAGGACATTTTTATGGTCATGAAACCGCATATCGCCATTTTCCGTGAATCTGGAGTTCTTCTTTAACATCCACGAGTCGGCTAATGTCCTAAATGCACATAAGAGAAGCACATGGAAGGTGCAGGGGAGAGGAGATCCATGCAGGGGAGAGGAGATCCGGGCAGGGGAGAGGAGATCCGGGCAGGGGAGAGGAGATCCGGGCAGGGGAGAGGAGATCCGGGCAGGGGAGAGGAGATCCGGGCAGGGGAGAGGAGATCCGGGCAGGGGAGAGGAGATCCGGGCAGGGGAGAGGAGATCTGTCCTCCAGGGATGTCACAGGAGGGATCTCTCTGATCTACACACTGATTACACCTTCCCAAAGTTCAGGAGCGGGGGAGGGGCCGCTGATAATCAGCAGATGGAAGGTCACACCACTCCTGTTATCAGCAGCAAAGGTTCCGTTTATCTATATCTGCGTACAGCCAGACCATTGTGTATCTCATGACACCGCGCTCCAAAGGGTAACCAGGATTGAGGGGTTCGTGCCGGAATCACGGGACCGCAATATGTACTGCATGAACTCCACATGCAGGGTGAGCTGATAAGATTATGGGCTAGGGTAATGCAAGCCACAGAGGGGTCAAAAATCGCCGTTTTTAAAATGAAAAATCGGTCGTTCGATCAGCTGACGTTACCACCAACGGTACAAAAAACAAAAAAAAAAAACAAGCACACGGGGGAGCAATACAGAAGAAGAAGAAGAGGAGAAAGAATTCCAGTCCGCTATTATATTTTACATGAAAGTATTGCAATTGTAACAATGTATCTATTTGCATCCATTTCGGATACAGATGGTTTTATTCGGATACAAATAGATACATTGTTACAATTGCAATACTTTCATGTAAAATATAATAGCGGACTGGAATTCTTTCTCCTCTTCTTCTTCTTCTTGCAGGTCACGGCTCATGCGTAGATTTTTTTTATCTGTAAAACGATCGGCCGATTTGCCCATCATTGCCGGGAAAATCGGCCAATCGTCAAAATCGGCCGCAAATTTTCCAACATGGCCGATAAAAAAATATGTGCAAAAAGCCTGAAAAACGGCTGACTAATTAACCCACTAATGGTGCAAAAATCGGACAATTTTTGACCCGTCTATGGCCTGCATTAAGACACCAATGATGGGGCACTATTCCTCCCACTGATACCAACGATGGGGCACTATTCCTCCCACTGACACCAATGATGGGACACTGTTCCTCCCACTGACACCAATGATGGGGCACTATTCCTCCCACTGACACCAATGATGGGGCACTATTCCTCCCACTGACACCAATGATGGGGCACTATTCCTCCCACTGACACCAATGATGGGGCACTATTCCTCCCACTGACACCAATGATGGGGCACTATTCCTCCCACTGACACCAATGATGGGACACTATTCCTCCCACTGACACCAATGATCAGTCACTATTCCTCCCACTGACACCAATGATGGGGCACTATTCCTCCCACTGACACCAATGATGGGGCACTATTCCTCCCACTGACACCAATGATGGGACACTATTCCTCCCACTGATACCAATGATGGGACACTATTCTTCCCACTGACACCAATGATGGGACACTATTCCTCCCACTGACACCAATGATGGGACACTATTCTTCCCACTGACACCAATGATGGGACACTATTCCTCCCACTGACACCAATGATGGGACACTATTCTTCCCACTGACACCAATGATGGGACACTATTCCTCCCACTGACACCAATGATGGGGCACTATTCCTCCCACTGACACCAATGATGGGGCACTATTCCTCCCACTGATACCAATGATGGGGCACTATTCTTCCCACTGACACCAATGATGGGACACTATTCCTCCCACTGATACCAATGATGGGGCACTATTCCTCCCACTGACACCAATGATGGGACACTATTCCTCCCACTGACACCAATGATGAGACACTATTCCTCCCACTGATACCAATGATGGGGCACTATTCCTCCCACTGACACCAATGATGGGACACTATTCCTCCCACTGACACCAATGATGGGGCACTATTCCCCCCACTGACACCAATGATGGGGCACTATTCCTCCCACTGATACCAATGATGGGACACTATTCTTCCCACTGACACCAATGATGGGACACTATTCCTCCCACTGATACCAATGATGGGACACTATTCCTTCCACTGACACCAATGATGGGGCACTATTCCTCCCACTGATACCAATCATGGGGCACTATTCCTCCCACTGACACCAATGATGGGGCACTATTCCTCCCACTGACACCAATGATGGGGCACTATTCCTCCCACTGATACCAATGATGAGGCACTATTCCTCCCACTGACACCAATGATGGGGCACTATTCCTCCCACTGACACCAATGATGGGGTACTATTCCTCCCACTGACACCAATGATGGGACACTATTCCTCCCACTGACACCAATGATGGGGCACTATTCCCCCCACTGACACCAATGATGGGGCACTATTCCTCCCACTGATACCAATGATGGGACACTATTCTTCCCACTGACACCAATGATGGGGACACTATTCTTCCCACTGACACCAATGATGGGGACACTATTCTTCCCACTGATACCAATGATGGGGCACTATTCCTCCCACTGACACCAATGATGGGACACTATTCATCCTCCTTCAAACCACAGTCTATACTTCTGCTGATCACCAACCCTGTGACACAGTCCAGCTCCCTGAGGTCTGAAGGCCAGTGCAGGGGCCCTTTATGTAGACCATCTGAGGGCCCCTGATCTGAATATTCAGGTTATTCTCTGCTCTGTTGGATGTTCTATAACCTCCCACACAACCCGTGACTGACAAGAAACAGCTGCACTCAGCCTGACGTCACGGAGCCTCTGCAGCACCAGCACTCAGCAAGAGACATCATTACACGGGACAGAGCGCCCCGACATGCCGCAGCTCACTAGGTAAAGCAGCCTATCCTCAGCGCCCAACACATCGATCTACATTCACTCTACATGAGGCCACTATAATAAACGATCTGCAGCTTCCAGAACTCCCAGCCACCAGGGGCAGTCTGCAGCGAAGCTAGAGACGCCAGCAGAAGACAGGGCAATAGCAAATTTCCACTGCAGGTCGATCGGCAATGAGGGTGTGATGTAAGAGGTGAGGGTAATGTGGCATGGCATCAAATGGGACTTGTTGGAATTTGTAGGGGAAGAAAGGTCACCATTGCAGGGGAACCCAATGATGGGGCACTATTCCTCCCACTGACACCAATGATGGGACACTATTCCTCCCACTGACACCAATGATGGGACACTATTCCTCCCACTGACACCAACGATGGGGCACTATTCCTCCCAATGATGGGGCACTATTCCTCCCACTGACACCAATGATGGGGCACTATTCCTCCCACTGACACCAATGATGGGACACTATTCCTCCCACTGACACCAATGATGGGACACTATTCCTCCCACTGATACCAATGATGGGACACTATTCCTCCCACTGACACCAATGATGGGGCACTATTCCTCCCACTGACACCAATGATGGGGCACTATTCCTCCCACTGACACCAATGATGGGGCACTATTCCTCCCACTGACACTAATGATAGGGGCACTATTCCTCCCACTGACACCAATGATGGAGCACTATTCCTCCCACTGACACCAATGATGGGGCACTATTCCTCCCACTGACACCAATGATAGGGCACTATTCCTCCCACTGACACCAATGATGGGACACTATTCCTCCCACTGACACCAATGATGGGGCGCTATTCCTCCCACTGACACTAATGATAGGGGCACTATTCCTCCCACTGACACCAATGATGGGGCGCTATTCCTCCCACTGACACCAATGATGGGGCACTATTCCTCCCACTGACACCAATGATGGAGCACTATTCCTCCCACTGACACCAATGATGGAGCACTATTCCTCCCACTGATACCAATGATGGGGCACTATTCCTCCCACTGACACCAACGATGGGGCACTATTCCTCCCACTGACACCAACGATGGGGTACTATTCCTCCCAATGATGGGGCACTATTCCTCCCACTGACACCAACGATGGGGCACTATTCCTCCCACTGACACCAACGATGGGGCATTCAGGGTGAGGTGATAAGAATTTGGGACCCCCCCCCCCCCCCAACACACTGCTACCCACCAGCATTTTGGGTGGAGCTGTCCTCTAAAAATGTAAAGATTTCCGATTGCACGTTGTTGGACACCCTCGAGGAAATAATGACAAGAATTACAGGTCCCTGAACAATGGTGACACCTGCCATATACCCGCAGGCTACGTTACCTGGGTGAGGGACACAGAGGAGGAAACAAAGCTCCAGGAATATACGAAGAGCGGAAGATTGGCGACAGAAAAACATGATATCCCCTAAAATGACAATTCTGATTCACGCTGGAGCACGTGTGCCATTCACACTGCAAACCCACACTGCTAGCCATTGCACACAATGAGGTTCTCTCCAACCATCGAACCCCCAGCTAGAAATTGTTATAACATGATGTTCCCTCCGAAAATTTCACCCAGATAGCCACTGCACACAATGCTGCTCCTTCCAACAACCTATCTCATCCTAGGCTGGCCATTGCACACTATGCAGTTCACTCCATCAGCCCACCCCACCCTCAACTATCCACTGCATGCAATGTGCTTCCCTGAAGCTGTGGAGATTAAGCAAGGGCTCAACAAATCCCAGGCGCCAGGTTGCTATGGCGACTAGAAATTGCGTCCTGGCGCCTGGGTGCACACACTACCTCCCGTCGACTTCAATGCCAAAAACGCCTCCCGTCGACTTCAATGCCAAAAACGCCTCCCGTCGACTTCAATGCCAAAAACCGCCACCCGTCGACTTCAATGCCAAAAACCGCCACCCGTCGACTTCAATGCCAAAAACCGCCACCCGTCGACTTCAATGCCAAAAACCGCCACCCGTCGACTTCAATGCAAAAACCGCCACCCGTCGACTTCAATGCAAAAACCGCCTCCCGTCGACTTCAATGCAAAAAACGCCTCCCGTCGACTTCAATGCAAAAAACGCCTCCCGTCGACTTCAATGCAAAAAACGCCTCCCGTCGACTTCAATGCAAAAAACGCCACCCGTCGACTTCAATGCAAAAAACGCCACCCGTCGACTTCAATGCAAAAAACGCCACCCGTCGACTTCAATGCAAAAAACGCCACCCGTCGACTTCAATGCAAAAAACGCCACCCGTCGACTTCAATGCAAAAACCGCCACCCGTCGACTTCAATGCAAAAAACGCCTCCCGTCGACTTCAATGCAAAAAACGCCTCCCGTCGACTTCAATGCAAAAAACGCCTCCCGTCGCCTGCAATGCAAAAAACGCGGAGCGGAAGATTGGCGACAAAAAACAAAACAAAACATGATATCCCCCTAAAATGACAATTTTGATTCACGCTGAAGCACCGTGTGCCATTAACACTGCAAAGCCGCACTGCTAGCCATTGCACACAATGAGGTTATTTCCAACAATCGAACCCTCCCGACTTCGATGCAAAAACACCTCCCATTGACTTCAATGCAAAAACGCCTCCCATTGACTTCAATGCAAAAACGCCTCCCATTGACTTCAATGCAAAAACGCCTCCCATTGGACTTCAATGCAAAAACGCCTCCCATTGACTTCAATGCAAAAACGCCTCCCATTGACTTCAATGCAAAAACGCCTCTCATTGACTTCAATGCAAAAACGCCTCCCATTGACTTCAATGCAAAAACGCCTGTCATTAGCAGTTTTGCCGTGAATCACATCGCGGAAAGCCTATCTATACAAGATGTCTTTTTCAGTTTTGAATGGAACCGGAAATGTTTAGAAGCTCTGCCTGGTGTCACTGCTGCGTGTCCCCGCTGGGTAGATTTCCCCTCACTTCCTGTCCAGATCACACAGAACATGAACAGCAAACAGTGACCCAGACAGCAACGAAACGCCGGCTGTAACCCTCCCCCACTCCAGCCAGGACTACATTAAATTAAAAAAAAAAAAAAATTGACCGGAACTTCACTTCAAGGAAACCGCAGAGTCCGGGACTTGTAGTCAGGACCGGAGGACAAGGGGTGGGCAGGAGGGGCGGCTGCCCTGGGCGCTGTGGCATCATGTGAGGCGGGGGGGGGGACCACAAGGATATTGGGGGGGGATTTGTGTTGGGAGGGGAATTTTGGGGATGGCAGGGGGTAAGAATTGTTCTAGGATGGGAAATATGGGGAGGTGATGTGGGGGATTTCTGCTGGGAGGGAAATTTTTTTTAATGGAGGGGACTAGTAGGGCTGATTGTGGGTATTATTTGTCCTAGGAGGGGGAATTGGGGGGGGGGGTTATGTGCTAGAATGTGAGATTGGGGGAGGGGAATATGTGCTGGGGGGGATTTGGAGTGTGGGGGGGGGGGGAATTTGTGCTAGGATGTGGTATTGGGGGAAGGGAATATGTGTGGGGGGGGGGGATTTGTGCTAGGATAAGGTATTGGGGGAGGGGGATTTGTGCTGGGGGGTGGTTTGGAGTGGGGGGGGGGGGCATTTGTGCTAGGATGTGGTATTGGGGGAAGGGAATTTGCACTGGGGGGGGGAAATTTGTGCTAGGATTTGGTATGGGGGGGGAATTTGTGCTGGGGGGGGGGGATTTGAAGTGGGGGTGGAGAGGATTTGTGTTGGGAGGGAAATGTGAGGGGATTTGTAGTCAGGGCCGGGACAAGGGGTGGGCGGGGAAGAGGCTGCCTTCGGCACTGTAGCATTATGTGAGGGCGGGGCACCACAAGGAGATGGGGGGGGGATTTGTGTTGGGAGGGGGAATTTTGGGGGTAGCAGGGAGTAAGAATTGTTCTAGGATGGGAAATTTAAGGAGGTGGGGGCTAGGAGTGGTCATGTGTTGTGAAGGGGGGGGAGAGGATTTGTGCTAGGAGAGGGGATTTGGGGTCATTGTGCTGGAAAAGGTGGTGATATGGTGGGGGGGAGGGATTTGTGCTGGGAGGGGAGGGGATTTACATTAGCAGGGCTGATTGTCGGTATTTGCTGTGGGGGGGGGGGGGGATTTGTGCTAGGATGTGGGATTGGGGGAGGGGAATTTGTGCTGGGGGGGGGTAAACTTGAGGG
>NW_028319901.1:307500-332500 GCF_062004578.1 Staurois parvus | reverse complement strand
CAGTGAGGATACTCCGCTGACCCTCATTGGGGACCAGATAAAATCTTGTGGCTGGATGTGGCCTGCGAGCCGTAGACTGGAAGTCGCAGCTCTGAACTAACTGAGCTACAAATAATGAAGGATACAGATCAAATCCTCCCTCCGGAATGCCTTTTAGTCTTGTAGAGGTGTACCGGCTCCTCCCCCTTCAGTCTTGCACAGGTGCACCATCTCCTCCCCTTCAGTCTTGCCGAGGTGCACAAGCTCCTCCCCTTCAGACTTGCACAGGTGTACCGGCTCCTCCCCTCCAGTCTTGCACAGGTGTACAGGCTCCTCCCCTTCAGTCTTGTACAGGTGCACCAGCTCCTCCCCTTCAGTCTTGCACAGGTGTACAGGCTACTCCCCTTCAGTCTTGCACAGGTTTACCGGCTCCTCCTCTTCAGTCTTGCACAGGTGTACCGGCTCCTCCCTTGCAGTCTTGCACAGGTGTATCGGCTCCTCCCCTCCAGTCTTGCACAGGTGTACTGGCTCCTCCCCTTCAGTCTTGCAAAGGTGTACCGGCTCCTCCCCTCCAGTCTTTACAGGTGTACCGGCTCCTCCCCTTATGTCTTGCACAGGTGCACCAGCTCCTCCCCTCCAGTCCTGCACAGGTGTACCGGATCCTCCTCTCCAGTCTTGCACAGGTGTAGTGGCTCCTCCCCTTCAGGCTTGCAATGGTGTACTGGCTCCTCCCTTTCAGGCTTGCACAGGTGTACCGGCTCCTCCCCTTCAGGCTTGCACAGGTGTACCGGCTCCTCCCCTCCAGCCTTGCACAGGTGTACTGGCTCCTCCCCTCCAGCCTTGCACAGGTGTAACGAGTCCTCCCCTTCAGTCTTGCACAGGTGTACCGGCTCCTCCCCTTCAGGCTTGCACAGGTGTACCGGCTCCTCCCCTTCAGGCTTGAACTGGTGTACTGGCTCCTCCCCTTCAGGCTTGCACAGGTGTACCGGCTCCTCCCCTTCAGGCTTGCACAGGTGTACTGGCTCCTCCCCTTGAATCAGGGAAGGCAAAATATAAGCAGATTTACGTTCAGCAGGTGCAGCATTATTCTTCATATGGTTCCGGAAGTTCCTTCCCGCCATCCCAGACTTGTTCCCACGTGTTGTATGTATAGCGAGTATATATACATGTCCTATACATATGTATGATCTCTGTAGTCGGAGTTACCCTCTATGGGTGTTGCCCCCGTGTCTCCGGTACGCCCCGCTGTGCCCCCTCACATGAATCATGGGTTATATGTGTTACATGAGGAACTGTCAGGAACTGAACTCCAGCTGAGTTATCACCTCCCCCATCCTGCCCCGGGGCACCTTCAGCTGGTAGGCTCTGGGATGATGGGACCTTTGGCTTGTGGTGGGCCAGCTGCCCGGGGACACAGGAACCTTCTTGTTGCTATTCTGATAATGTCAGAGGTCAGCGCAGGGCAGAGTTACACTGAGATCCCCTCTACACTGCCTGCACTCCGGGCACGCTCATAGGACGGGGGCACCTGCCGGGATCAGCATGTTACCTCCTGTGTGCGTCCACTGCCCTCCGCCACATCCTGAAGAAGAAGAACAGAATAAAAACAGATCACATGATGCAATGGGAGAGTTCCATGCATGTGACGCAATGGGGGAGATTTACCAAAACTGGAGCACTCAGAATCTGGTGCAGCTGTGCATGGGAGCCAATCAGCTTCTAGCATCAGATTCTTCAATGAAGCTTTGACAATAAAACCTGGAAGCTGATTGGTTGCTGTGCAGAGCTGCACCAGATGTTGCCCCCCCCCCAGATTTAGTGTTCATTTCTTCATCTATCTATATACTGTATATATCCTATCCTCTGTCATCCACTCTTTCTTTCTTTCTTTCTTTCTTTCTCTTTCTTTCTTTCTCTCTCTCTCTTTCTCTTTCTTTCTTTCACTCTTTCTTTCTTTCTTTCTTTCTCTTTCTTTCTTTCTTTCTTTCTTTCCCTCTTTCTTTCTTTCTTTCTTTCTTTCTTTCTTTCCCTCTTTCTTTCTTTCTTTCTTTCTCTCTTTCTTTCTTTCTTCCCCCCTTTCTTTCTTTCTTTCTTTCTTACTTTCTTTCCCTCTTTCTTTCTTTCTTTCTTTCTTTCTTTCTTTCTTTCTTTCTTTCTTTCTTTCTTTCTTTCTTTCTTTCTTTCTTTCTCTTTCTCTCTCTTTCTCTTTCTTTCTCTCTTTCTTTCTTTCCCCCTTTCTTTCTTTCTTTCTTTCTTTCTTTCTTTCTTTCCATCTTTCTTTCTTTCTTTCTTTCTTTTTTTCTCTCTCTCTCTCTCTTTCTTTCTTTCCCCCTTTCTTTCTTTCTTTCTTTCTTTCTTTCTTTCTTTCTTTCTTTCTCTATTTCTTTCTTTCTTTCTTTTTTCTTTCTCTTTCTCTCTTTCTTTCTTTTCTTTCTTTCTTTCTTTCTTTCTTTCTTTCTTTCTTTCTTTCTTTCGCTCCTTCTTTCTTCCTTTCTTTCGCCCTTTCTCTTTCTCTCTCTCTCTCTTTCTTTCTTTCTTTTTCTTTCTTTCTTTCTCTCTCTCTCTCTCTCTCTCTTTATTTCATCCATCGTATGTCTATTCTATACTCTATCATTTATTCATCCAATCCATCCATCTATATGGCCAATCCAAAAATGTTTTTCTCTATCTATCTATCTATCTATCTATCTATCTATCTATCTATCTATCTATTATCTATCTATCTATCTATTATCTATCTATCTATTATCTATCTATCTATCTATCTATCTATCTATTATCTATCTATCTATCTATCTATCTATTATCTATCTATCTATCTATCTATCTATCTATCTATCTATCTATTATCTATCTATCTATCTATCTATCTATCTATCTATTATCTATCTATCTATTATCTATCTATCTATCTATCTATCTATCTATCTATCTATCTATTATCTATCTATCTATCTATCTATTATCTATTATCTATCTATCTATCTATCTATCTATCTATCTATTATCTATTATCTATCTATCTATCTATCTATTATCTATCTATCTATCTATCTATCTATCTATCTATCTATCTATCTATCTATCTATCTATCATCTATCCATCTATCTATTATCTATCTATCTATTATCTATCTATCTATCTATTATCTATCTATCTATCTATCTATCTATCTATCTATCTATTATCTATCTATCTATCTATCTATCTATCTATCTATCTATTATCTATCTATCTATCTATCTATCTATCTATCTATCTATCTATTATCTATTATCTATCTATCTATCTATCTATCTATCTATCTATCTATCTATCTATTATCTATCTATCTATCTATTATCTATTATCTATCTATCTATCTATCTATCTATCTATTATCTATTATCTATTATCTATCTATTATCTATCTATCTATCTATTATCTATCTATCTATCTATCTATCTATCTATCTATCTATCTATCTATCTATTATCTATCTATTATCTATCTATCTATCTATCTATCTATCTATTATCTATCTATCTATCTATTATCTATCTATCTATTATCTATCTATTATCTATCTATCTATCTATCTATCTATCTATCTATCTATCTATCTATCTATCTATTATCTATCTATCTATCTATCTATCTATCTATCTATCTATCTATCTATTATCTATCTATCTATCTATCTATCTATCTATCTATCTATCTATCTATTATCTATCTATCTATCTATCTATCTATCTATCTATCTATCATCTATCCATCTATCTATTATCTATCTATCTATTATCTATCTATCTATCTATTATCTATCTATCTATCTATCTATCTATTATCTATCTATCTATCTATCTATCTATCTATCTATCTATTATCTATCTATCTATCTATCTATCTATCTATCTATCTATCTATCTATCTATTATCTATCTATCTATCTATTATCTATCTATCTATCTATCTATCTATCTATCTATCTATCTATCTATCTATCTATTATCTATCTATCTATTATCTATCTATCTATTATCTATCTATCTATCTCTTTTTGTTTCTCTCCCCTCCCCCTCCTATCACCTCCATCTCTCTCTCTCTATAAATATGTATGCTCGGTATACATGTATATAGAGTGGTGATATGGGCCCCGGGCTGACGTGGGTTCCCTGGGCTCCGTCTCCTGTTTCGGGGGGATTTGATGGTTGTGTTTGATGCGAGGGACAGGACTTCAGAATATTAAATTTAAAACTGGCAGCCGGTAGGAATCCCGTCACCCCATCCTCAGCCTCCAGTCCAAGCCGACTACAGCCGGGGAGAGCAGCAGCTGGTCCGGGGAGGCGGCGAGACGGCCCCGGCCCCACAGACTGCCAGATCTCATCTAGTCACTGCGAGACGCCACACTGCGCAGCCCGCCGCAGTCCATGTTGCGCTCCCCTCCAACACATAGCGGCTCCGATATTAAAGTAGATGTGATACCCAACTGGATGACATGAGGTTGGCTCTGTGTATCATAAACAATTGCCATTTATTTATTAAAATTCTTTTTTTCACCTTTTGTTACATCTCATTGCTGCGGATCCCCTGCAGCCTCTTTGTAGCCACTTCCTGTCTACACGCTCTCTAGCGATAGCTGCATGGCATTTCTTAGGACGGGTTTCCTAATGGTGACAACAGTGGGCATTGTCTGTGTAATTGAAGTGGCTGATTATGGTCTCCATCAGGAACCTGTGTGACAACACAGAGAAACAATTGGGAGATCAGCAGAATGTATTGTCACCTGATAACAGCTAGCGCCTTCACAAGGATCTTCATGGCAGGTTCACCAGGGATTATTTTAATAAAGAGTGCTGCAAGGGCACAGTGCTATATAGTAAGCCAGCGTACATCATATTAGATATGTTAATGTAATGTACTACTACTAATAATTATTATATTTTGTTGTTATTTTTATTATTATAAAATGTAATTAATAATATAATAATATTATATTCTAATATAATACTACTACTATTACTAATAGTAATAATAATAATAAAAAATAATAGTAATAAATAATAATCATTAATAATAATAATAATAATAATAATAATATTTTATTATTATTATATTGTGTTGTTATTATTGTTGTAATATAATGCAATAAATAATATGAAAATATAATATATTATAATATACTACTACTACTACTCCTACTAATACTAAATATTAATATTAATAATACTAAATATTATTATTATTAATAGCAATAATAGTAATAATATTGTTAATATTATTATTATTATTATATCATGTTTTGATTGTAATAAAATGCAATTAATAACATAATATTATAATATACTACTACTACCACTAATAATAATAATAATCATAATAAGGAAAACAATAATAATAATTTGTATTATTATTGTTATATCATATTCTTATTACAGCAATAAAAGGCAATTACTAATATAATATATTATAATATACTACTACTAATATTATTATTATTAATAATAATAATAAAAATAATAATGTTATTATTATTATTATTATACACTAAGAATAATAATAATAATAATAATAATAATATTATTATTATTATACACTAAGAATAATAAAAATAATAATAATAATTATGATTATTATATTATATTGTTATTATTGTAATAAAAAGCAATTAAAATGTAATATAACATACTACTACTACTACCAATTATTATTATTTTTAATATTATATCATAATGTTATTATTCTTATAAAATGTAATTAATATTATTATAATATATTACTACTAATAATAAAAACAATTATTATTAATACTATTATACATAAAATAATAATATAATATTATAATTAATAGAATTTCAATGTTGCAAAACAGAGATGAGTTCATGGGGAAGAAATTGAAAGCACTGCTGCCCCAGAATGAATTATGTGCCCCCATTACATTTCCTTTATATAGAATTTTCTATGATTTGTTCCATAGATGGTTCCCATTTACACCTTTGCGATGCATTAACGCCTGTATCTCGCATTTGTTTTGCGTGTTACATCGTGAACAGGGGTGGACTGACAACTCATGGGGCCCCCGGGCAATAGGGGATCATGGGGACCCTGGATCCTTGCCCAAACTCAAAAAGGCCTATGAAAAAGGTACCAGGGGCATCTCATGGGGCCCCCTACTGACCCCGGGCCCTCGGGCAGTGCCTGAGTTTCCAAATGGTCAGTCCGCCCCTGATCATGAACATAGCTAATGCGTTTTAATGACACATTGTAGTTTTCTCTTTTTTTTCAACTTTATTGACATTGTCACATTCAACATTATATATGGTAGCACATTGCGATGTGGTGTTGAAAAAAGGTACATCATGTCCTACTTTTTGCAGCACACACCAATGTGTGCTGTGAAATGAATGTACAGGACTTGAGGCAATTTGCCTTGTGAATGCATCAGAACAGCATTGGCAAGGCTGCCTAGGGCAGCCCACGGGATATAATGTAAATGATCCCTCTGGTCAGTGACTGGAGGCCACTCGGGACCAAAGAACTGACAATTAAACCGTTCCATGCAACACATGGATGTAAATGGGTCCTTAAGGATCCAACACCCACCTCTGGTCTGTGACTGGAGCCGGCTCTGGGCTGAGGAGCTGACAATCAAACCCACCATGTTGCCACAACACATACAATAGATGTATAGGAACCCTTTGAGATCCAACTGCCCCCTCCAGTTGATAACTGTAGTCAACTCTGGGCAGAGAAGCTGACAATCAAACCCATCCATGTTACCAAAACACAGAGATTTAAATGGGCCTGTAAAGGACCAAGACTCTCCGCTGGCCAATGACTGTAACCAGCTCTGGGTCAAACAGCTGACAATCCATTCTTTTCATGTTACCCCAATGCATTTTTGTAAACAGGCCCTTAACAATCCAACACCCATATCTGGTCAGTGATTGGAACCAGCTCTAGGCTGAGGAGCCCACAATCAAACCCACAGAAGTAAATGGGTCCTTAAAGATCCAACACCTCCCTCTGGTCAGTGATTGGAACCAGCTCTAGGCTGAGGAGCTCACAATCAAACCCACAGAAGTAAATGGGTCCTTAAAGGTCCAACACTTCCCTCTGGTCAGTGATTTGAACCAGCTCTAGGCTGAGGAGCTCACAATGAAACCCACAGATGTAAATGGGTCCTTAAAGATCCAACATCTCCCCCTGGTCAGTGATTGGAAACAACTCTAGGCTGAGGAGCCCACAATCAAACCCACAGAAGTAAATGGGTCCTTAAAGATCCAACACCTCCCTCTGGTCAGTGATTGGAAACAACTCTAGGCTGAGGAGCCCACAATCAAACCCACAGAAGTAAATGGGTCCTTAAAGATCCAACACCTCCCTCTGGTCAGTGATTGGAACCAACTCAAGGCTGAGGAGCTCACAACCAAACCCACTGATGTAAATGGGTCCTTAAAGATCCAACACCTCCCCCTGGTCAGTGATTGGAACCAGCTCTAAGCTGAGGAGCTCACAATCAAACCCATAGATGTAAATGGGTCCTTAAAGATCCAACACCTCCCTCTGGTCAGTGATTGGAACCAGTTCTAGGCTGAGGAGCTCACAATCAAACCCATAGATGTAAATTGGTACTTAAAGATCCAACACTTCCCTCTGGTCAGTGATTGGAACCAACTCTAGGCTGAGGAGGTCACAATCAAACCCACAGATGTAAATGGGTCCTTAAAGATCCAACACGTCCCTCTGGTCAGTGATTGGAACCAGCTCTAGGCTGAGAAGCTCACAATCAAACCCATAGATGTAAATGGGTCCTTAAAGATCCATCACCTCCCTCTGGTCCATGATTGGAACCAACTCAAGGCTGAGGAGCTCACAACAAAACCCACAGATGTAAATGGGTCCTTAAAGATCCAACACCTCCCCCTGGTCAGTGATTGGAACCAGCTCTAGGCTGAGGAGCTCACAATCAAACCCATAGATGTAAATTGGTACTTAAAGATCCAACACTTCCCTCTGGTCAGTGATTGGAACCAACTCTAGGCTGAGGAGCCCACAATCAAACCTACAGAAGTAAATGGGTCCTTAAAGGTCCAACACCTCCCTCTGGTCAGTGATTGGAACCAGCTCTAGGCTGAGGAGCTCACAATCAAACCCATAGATGTAAATGGGTCCTTAAAGATCCAACACCTCCCTCTGGTCAGTGATTGGAACCAACTCAAGGCTGAGGAGCTCACAACCAAACCCACAGATGTAAATGGGTCCTTAAAGATCCATCACCTCCCTCTGCTCCGTGATTGGAACCAACTCAAGGCTGAGGAGCTCACAACCAAACCCACAGATGTAAATGGGTCCTTAAAGATCCAACATCCCACTCTGGTCAATGGCTGCAGCCAGCTCTGGGCAGAGGAGCTGACAACCAAACCCTTCCATGTTAGGTAGACACTTCTATTTTCCCACAACGTCTATCTGGCTCCAACAGCTGGCAATGAAAACCTTGCCAGTCACCTAGATTGCTGCTGCCGATAGCGTAGAGATAAAACGGTTCTGAGACTGCAGCTTCAAAGGCAGCATGCCATTACTAATACACTCTGCTTAGAAATAAATAACGCATTAAAAAGATCTTTTTTTCCTGGAGGGGATGAAGGAGTTTTTGTTTTTCTTGTTCCAGGAGGATGTGTTGAAATGTATTAATGTTGTTTACCCAGCTGTGCGCGGCATCGCCAGGTCCGTCCTCCTGTCTACATCTGCGCAAGGCCTGGAAGGCCAAGGAGGATGGGGGTCAGTGGGGGGCTCCAAAGATGGGGGGAGGGTAAAATTTCAGGGGTCGTAGGTGTCCTACAGCAGATTCTTTTGTATTTTTATTTGTGACTGCAAGAGGAAAGAACTGGTAACCCTATTAGAAGATTTCCCCAAACTTCCTGTTCTGGGGACAAACTATAGCTTTTTAAAATTCTCAGTACCTTCTATATCGCTGATGATGGTCACCAGAATGAATTGGGAGGCTGAATTTTTCCAACAGAGGTCCTAACCATTCCAAACTAAAATGAAAGTTTTGGCTTGAGGTTCACCTAACAACTAGAGGAACGTTTTTTCCCAAAGGAACCTTTAGAATTATTTTCAGATCTGAGGGAACCCCTCTCAAAATCAATTCTATGGTAGTCAGTGGGAAAAAAAGCCTCTACATTGGTTGCCAGTAGTTAGAATTCCCCTTTACATTGGTGGTCAGTGGGAAGAATGTCCCTCTTACATTGATGATTGGTGGGCAGAATGTCCTCTTTGCAGTATTAGTCAGTAAAAAGCTTCCTCCTTTTACAGTGGAGGTCCGCAGGAGGAATCCCCTCCTTACACTGGTAGGCAAACCACCCTTACGGATAGCTAAAAAGATAATTGGGCTTATGCAACTGGCTCTGCCACATGGCATTGACCCTAGAACCATGGAGGCACCATCAACTGCAATGTCAATCAACCACAGTTCAAGCCACCTCTGGTGGAACCCTATGATTCCATGAAACACGAGTTGAGAATGGTTGGCTTTGAGAAACCAGTGGTGAGGTCTCCATGACAGTGCTCCTGAGTCTGCAAACCTGCTACAATAAGAAGATCACACTCTTCTTACAGTTGTGGTTAGTAGTAAGAAAGCCCTCTTTACCTTGTTGGTCAGTAGGAAGAATGCCCCCTTACATTGGTAGTCAGTGGGAAGAATGTCCCTTTTACATTGGTGATGATGGTCACCAGAATTAATTGGTGGTTGTTGAGCAGAATGTCCTCCTCACAGTGTTGGTCAGTAAAATGCTTCCTCCTTTTACAGTGGAGGAATCCTCTCCTTACACTGGTGGGCAAACCACCCTTACAGATAGCTAAAAAGATAATTGGGCTCATGCAACTGGCTCTGCCACATGGCATTGACCCTAGAACCATGGAGGCACCATCAACTGCAATGTCAATCAACCACAGTTCAAGCAACCTCTGGTGGAACCCTATGGTTCCATGAAACATGGGTTGAGAATGGTTGGCCTTGAGAAACCAGTAATGAGGTCTCCAAGATTTGTGCTCTTGAGTCTGCAAACCTGCTACAACAAGGAGATCACACTCATCTTACAGTTGTGGTTAGTAGTAAGAAAGCCCTCTTTACCTTGTTGGTCAGTAGGAAGAATGCCCTCTTTAACTTGTTGGTCAGTAGGAAGAATGCCTCCTTACATTGGTAGTCAGTGTTAAGAACATCCCTTTCACATTGGTGGTTTGTGGGCAGAATGTCCTCCTTGTAGTGTTGGTCAGTTAAAAGCTTCCTCCTTTTACGGTGGAGGTCCGCAGGAGGAATCCCCTCCTTACACTGGTGGGCAAACTACCCTTACAAATAGCTAAAAAGATAATTGGGCTCATGCAACTGGCTCTGCCACATGGCATTGACCCTAGAACCATGGAGTCACCATCAACTGCAATGTCAATCAGCCACAGTTCAAGCAACCTCTGGAGGAACCCTATGGTTTCATGAAACAAGGGTTGAGAATGTCTGGCCTCAAAAACCAGAGGTGGGGTCCCCATGTTTTGAGCTTCTAAGTCTGCAAAGCTGCTACTACAAGGGGATCATACTTTTCTTGCAGTGGTGGTTAGTAGGAAGAATGCCCTCCTTTACCCTGTTGGTCAGTTGGAATAGTGCCCCCCTTACATTGGTAGTCAGTGGGAAGACTGCCCTTCTTACATTGGTGGTTGGTGTGGAGAATGCCCTCCTTGCAGTGGGGAAAGGTTTCCCCTCATACAGTGAAGGTCTTACAGTTGTGGTTAAAACACCACCATTAAGGATAGCTAAAAAGATAATTACGCTCATGCAGCTGGCTCTTCCAAGTGGCATCGACTCTAGAACCATGGAGGCACCATCAAACACAAGGTCAATCAGCCACAGTTCAAGCAATCTCTGGAGGAACCTTATGGTTCCATGAAGCAAGGGTTGCGAATAGTTGGCCTTGAGAAACCAGCAGTGAGGTCCCCATGACTTGAACTCCTCAGTCTGAAAACGTACTAATACAAGGGGATCCCACTCTTCTTACAGTGGTGGTCAGTATGAAGAATGCCGCCTTACATTGGTAGTCAATGGGAAGAATGCTCTTTTTACATTGGTGGTTGGTGGGGAGAATACCCTCCTTGAAGTTGGGAAAGGTTTCCCCTCATAAAGTGGAGGTGTTACAGTTGTGGTTAAAACACCACCATTAAGGACAGCTAAAAAGATAACTAGGCTCATGCAACTGCCTCTCTAGAACCATGGAGGCACCATCAAATACAAGGTCAATCAGCCACAGTTCAAGCAATCTCTAGAGGAACCTTGTGGTTCCATGAAGCAAGGGTTGCGAATAGATGGCCTTGAGAAACCAGCAGTGAGGTCCCCATGACTTTAACTCCTCAGTCTGCAAACGTACAAATACAAGGGGATCCCACTCTTCTTACAGTGGTGGTTAGTATGAAGAATGCCCCCTTAAATTGGTAGTCAATGGGAAGAATGCTCTTTTTACATTGGTGGTTGGTGGTGAGAATACCCTCCTTGAAGTTGGGAAAGGTTTCCCCTCATAAAGTGGAGGTCTTACAGTTGTGGTTAAAACACCACCATTAAGGACAGCTAAAAAGATAATTAGGCTCATGCAACTGGCTCTCTAGAACCTTGGAGGCACCATCAAATACAAGGTCAATCAGCCACAGTTCAAGCAATCTCTAGAGGAACCTTGTGGTTCCATGAAGCAAGGGTTGCAAATAGTTGGCCTTGAGAAACCAGCAGTGAGGTCCCCATGACTTGAACTCCTCAGTCTGCAAACATGCTAATACAAGGGGATCCCACTCTTCTTACAGTGGTGGTTAGTAGGAAGAATGCCTCCTTACATTGGTAGTCAGTGGGAAGTATGCTCTTTTTACATTGGTGGTTGGCGGGCAGAATGTCCTCCTTGCAGTGGAGGTCAGTAAAAAGCTTTCTCCTCTTACAGTGGATATCCATTGGAGGAATTCCTTCCTTACAGTGTTGGACAAAACACCATCCTTACAGACAGCTAAAAAGATAATTGGGCTCATGCAACTGCCTATGCCAAGTGGTGTTGACCCTATAGCCATGGAGGCACCACCAAATGCAAGGTCAATCAGCCACCACTCAATAACCTCCAGAGGAACCCTATGGTTCCATAAAACAAGGATTGAAAATGTTTAGCTTCAAGAAACCAGCGACGAGGTCACCATGTTTTGAGTTTCTGAGTTTGCAAATCCGTAAATACTAGGGGATCTCACTACACTTCTTATTCTACCGAGAACGCAACGAGAAGATAGGTAGGTGGAGAACAGAATTGGGCGTTCCGACACTGTGACCTCTCTACTATTAAATTCATACGGGGATTTGGTGGTTGTCTTTGGTCAATAGACTCCAGCTCTAACCCCAATATCCCTTTTTTGGCACGTTGACTGTCTGTGTTTGAGTTGTGAGCCCAGAAGGCAGATGCCTTAACTAACTCTGGCCATAGACAGACAGATATCCTCCTCTCAGTACACAACAATGGTGCACCATGGACACATATGTGCAGAACATGGGTATTAGGACCTCCCTGCCTTGCAGCTGCATATATGGCGGAAGGCAAGAGGTTAGCTGATCGCTTTTCATGGCTAACTCAAGTCATTAGAGATGCAAGCTTTTGGGGCCCCTTAGATCCCTTCGTCTGGCAATATACAATTGGATAAACCCCGAAAAAGGGATCCAAGGGGTTCTGAAAATGTGCTTCTTTAAAACCTCGAGTTGGCCATCAAAAGCAATCACTCCAAACTTTCCCCATTGATCGATGGCTAACGAAGCACAACAAATCGGAATCCACCGCGCTGGAAAAAGTCTTCAATTTCTTTCTAAAACGCAGAACGTCTGCGGAGCGAAAGATGCGCTGGGCTGCGATCGCCCCTCCCCGTCGTGTCTCGCTGCATTACACACAAAATCATCTCTATGTCCGATGACAAAACATTTTCTGCCCTGTCCGTTCGCTGTTCCGGAGAGAGTGACATCCGGTCGAATGATTTTGTTGGAAGACGCGGATAAAAGAAGAAAAATGTATTTGGGTTCATTCCACGGAACAGTGCGGGGGACAAAATAAATGACAAGATGATGTGCAAAGGGCAGAAAACGATAATGTCCAATCGTGTTTACATTTATTGAACCGCAAGAATGAAATGTGAACTATAACGGGATGCTGGGGACAGGGAAATGTAGAAGAGAGAGAGAAATAATAGATAGATAGATAGATAGATAGATAGATAATAGATAGATAATAGATAGATAGATAATAGATAGATAATAGATAGATAATAGATAATAGATAGATAATAGATAGATAGATAATAGATAGATAATAGATAATAGATAGATAATAGATAGATAGATAGATAGATAGATAGATAGATAGATAATAGATAGATAGATAGATAGATAGATAGATAGATAGATAGATAATAGATAGATAGATAGATAGATAGATAGATAATAGATAGATAGATAGATAGATAGATAATAGATAGATAGATAATAGATAGATAGATAATAGATAGATAGATAGATAATAGATAGATAGATAGATAGATAATAGATAGATAGATAGATAGATAAATAGATAGATAGATAGATAGATAGATAGATAGATAGATAATAGATAGATAGATAGATAGATAGATAGATAGATAGATAATAGATAGATAGATAATAGATAGATAGATAGATAGATAGATAGATAGATAGATAGATAATAGATAGATAGATAGATAGATAGATAGATAGATAATAGATAGATAATAGATAGATAGATATATAGATAGATAGATAGATAGATAGATAATAGATAGATAGATAGATAGATAGATAATAGATAATAGATAGATAGATAGATAGATAATAGATAATAGATAATAGATAGATAGATAGATAATAGATAGATAGATAGATAATAGATAATAGATAGATAGATAATAGATAGATAATAGATAGATAGATAATAGATAGATAGATAGATAGATAGATAGATAATAGATAGATAGATAGATAGATAGATAATAGATAGATAGATAGATAGATAGATAATAGATAGATAATAGACAGATAGATAGATAGATAGATAGATAATAGATAGAT
The DNA here is from genome assembly GCF_062004578.1 of Staurois parvus. NCBI lineage: Eukaryota > Metazoa > Chordata > Amphibia > Anura > Ranidae > Staurois > Staurois parvus. The sequence continues at coordinate 318,400 of NW_028319901.1, read as the reverse complement.
AGATAGATAGATAATAGATAGATAGATAGATAGATAGATAGATAGATAGATAGATAGATAATAGATAGATAGATAGATAGATAGATAATAGATAGATAGATAGATAGATAGATAATAGATAGATAGATAGATAGATAGATAGATAGATAGATAGATAATAGATAGATAGATAGATAGATAATAGATAGATAGATAGATAGATAGATAGATAGATAATAGATAGATAGATAATAGATAGATAGATAGATAGATAGATAGATAGATAGATAGATAATAGATAGATAATAGATAGATAATAGATAGATAGATAATAGATAGATAGATAGATAGATAGATAATAGATAGATAGATAGATAGATAGATAGATAGATAATAGATAGATAGATAATAGATAGATAGATAGATAATAGATAGATAGATAGATAGATAATAGATAGATAATAGATAGATTTTCTCCTAGTCTAGTGAATGAGGTGAGAAGTCCCTCTGCACAGAGCATCCAATCACGTGTCAGGACAATTACAAAAGTGGGATTTTTGCTGGCGTGTGATTGGATGACCGAAGTCGGCAGAGTTTCACCTCATTCACTGAGCTAAGGGAAAATTCCCCCTACAGAGTGCACATGCTTTACTCCAATCACACCGCTGCGATTTAAAATCACGCGATTTGTGTGTCATTTCAGCTGCGAGTACTTTAGAAATCGGTGCGGCTCCAACTAAGTCGGAACCGCACCGATATGACCGCTCCAACCAAGTCGGAACCGCACCGATATGACAGCTCCAAGCAATTCAAACCGCACTGATATGACCGGTCCAATTGCGGACAATTGCGAGTTTGCATGCGATTTGCAAGTCGCATAGCATGCAAGTCGCATGCCAAGTCGCACCCGATGTGACCGGGGTGTAAGTGGCCGGTCACAGTGGGGCAATTTCAGGTGCGATTTGCGATATTGAAATCGCACCTAAAATTGCATCTAATGAATGGGAATGTCAGCGTCTTAAAATGTGCGATTTGCTGCGGCGCAATTTCTAAAGTAGTGACTTTTTCTGCAGTTTTGTTGCAATTTCACATACATAGAATACATAGAATAGAAATCGCACTGCAAATTGCAAGAAATCATTGAAAATCTTCACAAGTCGCAATAAAGTCTTCAGAAATCGCACCAGAAATGGCGCACAAATCGCAGCGGTGTGACCGGGGACTACGTAGATCCCCCCACACAGTCCACACACTGGAGATAATCAGAGACATGACTACACCCATCTGGGTAACAATGCTGCAACGGCGCTCCCGGGAACAACACGTTGCAGATGCTGGCGAAATCGCCAACGAAGCGCTGGAACGGCGACGATTCTGAGCGGCGGAGAGCGAGGAATAATTAATTGCAGGAAAGCGGATGATGGACAGAGATGAGAAGAAGTGAGGGGAGAAGAGAGGGGAGAAGAGAGGGGGGACGTGTATGGAAGATAAATTTAGAAATAAGGGCAGAGAGAGGAGAGGAGAGGAGAGGAGGAGAGGAGAGGAGGAGGAGGAGAGGAGGAAAGGAGAGGAGGAGGAGAGGAGGAATTGGAAGTGACAGACGGAGAGGAGGGAGAAAAACACTCAGAGGGACAACAAGGGACAAGGGGGGGACCGGGAGGAGGGGGCTGGGGGTTCTTTTTTTTGGAAATCTCCGGCTAAACTTTTTTTTCCAGTTGGCACTGGGAGTGCTGGGGGGGTAGAAGGAGGTCCTGAGCCCCCCAGTGAGGGAGGAGATTGTCTTCAACAAGTGATCCTCTTCTACCCCCAGAACAATCATCCGCCCGCTACTCCCCAATCTTCCCAAATCACTCCATCCCAGGGACCCCTGAGAACAGAGCACCCAGAGGGGCCACACCATGGGCAGAGGGGTGAGTCCCACACATTGCATGGCTTCTGTTTACAGGATGGGAGAGATGGGGTGTGTATGTGTGTGTTATAGCTGTATGCATGTATGTGTATGTATGTGTGTGTTTTACAGGTGTGTGTGAATGTGTGTTATAAGTGTATGTGTATATGTGTATGTTATAGGTGTGTGTGTATATGTGTGTATTATAAGTGTGTGTGTTTATGTGTGTTATAGGTGTGTGTATATATGTGTGTGTTATAGGTGTGTGTGTTTATGTGTGTTATAGGTGTGTGTGTGTGTATATGTGTGTGTTATAGATGTATGTGTGTATATGTGTGTATTATAGGTGTATGTGTGCGTATGTGTGTGTTATAGGTGTATGTATATATGTGTGTGTTATTGGTGTGTGTGTATTATAGGTGTATGTTATAGGTGTATGTGTGTGTTATAGATGTATGTATATATGTGTGTGTTATTGGTGTATGTATATATGTGTATGTTATAGATGTATGTGTATACGTGTGTGTTATTGGTGTATGTATATATGTGTATGTTATAGATGTATGTGTGTATATGTGTGTATTATAGGTGTGTGTGTATACGTGTGTGTTATAGATGTATGTGTGCGTTATTGGTGTATGTGTATACGTGTGTGTTACAGATGTATGTGTATATGTGTGTATTATAGATGTATGTGTGTGTTATTGGTGTGTGTGTATATGTGTGTATTATAGATGTATGTTATAGGTGTATGTGTGCGTATGTGTGTGTTATAGGTGTATGTGTATATGTGTGTGTTATAGGTGTATGTATATATGTGTGTGTTATTGGTGTATGTTATAGGTGTATGTGTGTGTTATAGATGTATGTGTATATGTGTGTGTTATAGGTGTGTGTGTATACGTGTGTGTTATAGCCAGGGGCGGACTGACCATTTGGAAACTCGGGCACTGCATGAGGGCCCGGGGTCAGTAGGGGGCCCTATGAGATGCCCCTGGTACCTTTTTCATAGGCTTTTTTGAGTTTGGGCAAGGACACAGGGGCCCCATGATCCCCTATTGCCCAGGGCCCCCGTGAGTTGTCAGTCCGCCCCTGGTTATAGCTGTATGTATGTATATATGTAAAGTGCTGCGTAAATTGACGGCGCTATATAAGTACCTGTAATAAATAAATGTGTATATGTGTGTTTGTATATGTACGTATATTTGTGGTGTGTATGTGTGTTATAGGTATATGTATATGTGTGTTTTAGAGGTGTATGTGTGAATATGTATGTATATTTGTGGTGTGTGTTATAGCTGTATGTGTATATGTGTGTTATAGGTGTGTGTTTGTATATGTAAGTATATTGTAATGTATGTGTGTTATACGTGTATGTGTATATGTGTGTTTTATAGGTATATGTGTGTGTATATGTATGTATATGTGCTGTGTGTGTGTATATGTGTGTGTTATAGGTGTATGTGTGTGTGTATTTGGGGTATGTGTATATGTAAAGTATATGTGGTATATGGTGTATGTACAGTATGATTATGTTGTGTATGTCTATACGTGGTGTATGTTATTGTATGTTGTGTAGGTTTGTGTGTTTATGTGTGTCGTTGTATGTGTGTGTAGGTATGTGTATATGGTGTACTATACGTATGTGGAATACGTTTGTGTAATGTATGTATGTGTGCGGGCTGCAGGGAATGAGAAGAGAGTGAAGAATGATAGGTGTGCAGAGCAGAGTGGGGGGATTGCTGCTGGCACCGTGAGGAGCACTGACACACAGAGCAATGGGGGAGGGGTAGTATAGGATGAGAAGGAGGGAAAAATAGCAATGAATTTAAAGGCATATTGTTAGATCATTGAGAAAAAAATATCTATCTATCTATCTATCTATCTATCTATCTATCTATCTATCTATCTATCTATTATCTATTATCTATCTATCTATTATCTATCTATCTATCTATCTATCTATCTATCTATCTATCTATTATCTATCTATCTATCTATCTATCTATCTATTATCTATCTATCTAATATCTATCTATCTATTATCTATCTATCTATCTATTATCTATCTATTATCTATCTATTATCTATCTATCTATCTATTATCTATTATCTATCTATCTATCTATCTATCTATCTATTATCTATCTATCTATCTATCTATCCATCTATCTATCTATTATCTATCTATCTATTATCTATCTATCTATCTATTATCTATCTATTATCTATCTATCTATTATCTATCTATCTATTATCTATCTATTATCTATCTATCCATCTATCTATTATCTATCTATCTATTATCTATCTATCTATCTATCTATCTATCTATCTATCTATTATCTATCTATCTATCTATCTATCTATCTATCATCTATCTATCATCTATCTATTATCTATTATCTATCTATCTATCTATCTATCTATCTATCTATCTATTATCTATCTATCTATCTATCTATCTATCTATTATCTATCTATCTATCTATCTATCTATCTATCTATCTATCTATTATCTATCTATTATCTATCTATCTATCTATCTATCTATCTATCTATCTATCTATCTATCTATCTATCTATCTATTATCTATCTATTATCTATTATCTATCTATCTATCTATCTATCTATCTATCTATCTATCTATCTATTATCTATCTATTATCTATCTATCTATCTATCTATTATCTATCTATTATCTATCTATTATCTTTCTATCTATCTATTATCTATCTATCTATTATCTATCTATCTATCTATCTATTATCTATCTATCTATCTATTATCTATCTATCTATCTATCTATCTATCTATCTATCTATCTATCTATCTATCATCTATCTATTATCTATCTATCTATCTATCTATCTATTATCTATCTATCTATCTATCTATCTATCTATCTATTATCTATCTATCTATCTATTATCTATCTATCTATTATCTATCTATCTATCTATTATCTATCTATCTATCTATCTATCTATCTATCTATCTATCTATCTATTATCTATCTATCTATCTATTATCTATCTATCTATTATCTATCTATTATCTATCTATCTATCTATCTATCTATTATCTATCTATCTATTATCTATCTATCTATTATCTATCTATCTATCTATCTATCTATCTATCTATCTATCTATCTATCTATTTATCTATCTATCTATCTATCTATCTATCTATCTATCTATCTATCTATCTATCTATCTATTATCTATTATCTATCTATTATCTATCTATCTATCTTTCTATCTATTATCTATTATCTATCTATTATCTATCTATCTATCTATCTATCTATCTATCTATCTATCTATCTATCTATCTATCTATCTATCTATCTATTATCTATCTATCTATTATCTATCTATCTATTATCTATCTATCTATCTATCTATCTATCTATCTATCTATTATCTATCTATCTATTATCTATCTATTATCTATCTATCTATCTATCTATTATCTATCTATTATCTATCTATCTATCTATCTATCTATCTATCTATCTATCTATCTATCTCTCTATCTATCCTTCCATCCGTCTACCTGTCTCTCCGTCTCTCTCGTTTCTCTTGGTCCACACTTGTTCTCCCTCCAGCTCTGTATGGTGACCCAGATTCTGTATAGATATTTCTATACTCTCAGCCCACATGGGAGATATAAGAAGCTTAGAGGGAAGAATTCCATCTCCATCTCAGACTTGACATCCAATTAGCAGCCGCCTTTCATTGGTCCATGAGTTCTTTGCTGGTGAAAGCTCATATTTGATTGGTTTAGTGCGCAGTGTCATGGCCGCTCTGTCTTCAGTTCCATTCTCTGGATGGTTCGGATGTTTCGTCTCCAATAACTGAGATTAATCAAAGTCTTTTCCCAGGAACAGAGCCGGGACCGGCAGCAGTTCCCTAATTGCAGAAAGCGATGTGTCTGTGTCCAATGTAGAAATATCCAAAGCAGCAAACGAAGGATTCATTCCTCAATTCAGACCGGCAGCTACATAAAAAGTTGGAATAGATCATCGGGAATTGATTTATCTACCAATGAAATTTTAAACTCTGTCTGGCCAGTCTTGTGATCCAGACAGCCCTACCAGAAAGCACAACAAGGACGAACGCTGATTAACATCATCCCTAGAAAGTTCTCCGGACAAAGCCAAAGATGGCAAGTCATTGTCCAATCAGTAGGCTCTGGGGGTGGAGCACAGGAAGCTGCATTACCCAGCTTGGGTTTCTTGCCTGCCTGGCTGTGCAGTGTAGCTGTGTGAATCACAACGCTGGCTGAACAAAAAAAATAAACTGTTTGACTCATAAAACAGTAAATGTGTATTTCAGCTTTGGCCTCTGAGTGGAGCTGCCCTTTAAGGTGACCTCTGACCCCACACTCAAGCTGAAGCCTTTACAACTGTCCAGGATTGTGCCGGAACAGTCCAGCATCTTGGCCCTCTGTCCCACGGTGCCCATTATGAGGGGTTCCCGCCATCCCTGTGCTGAGTTCCCGGGTCTGTACACCCGCTGTGCCCATTATGAGGGGTTCCCACCATCAGTGTGCTGAGTTCCCGGGTCTTTACACCCGCTGTGCCCATTATGAGGGGTTTCCACCATCCCTGTGCTGAGTTCCCAGGTCTGTACACCTGCTGTGCCCATTATGAGGGGTTCCCACCATCAGTGTGCTGAGTTCCCGGGTCTGTACACCCGCTGTGCCCATTATGAGGGGTTTCCACCATCCCTGTGCTGAGTTCCCGGGTCTGTACACCCGCTGTGCCCATTATGAAGGGTTCCCACCATCCCTGTGTTGAGTTCCCAAGTCTGTACACCCGCTGTGCCCATTATGAGGGGTTTCCGCCATCCCTGTGCTGAGTTCCAAGGTCTATACCCATGCTGTGCCCATTATGAGGGTTTCCCTCCATGAGTTCCTGGGTCTGTACACCTGCTCTGCCCATTATCAAGGGTTCCCACCATCCCTGTGCTGAGTTCCCGGGTCTGTACACCCGGTCTGCCCATTATGAGGGGTTCCCACCATCCCTGTGCTGAGTTCCCAGGTCTGTACACCTGCTGTGCTCATTATCAGGGGTTCCCACCATCCCTGTGCTGAGTTCCCAGGTCTGTACACCTGCTTTGCCCATTATGAAGGGTTCCCACCATTCCTGTGCTGAGTTCCTGGGTCTGTACTCCCACTGTGCCCATTAAGAGGGGTTCCCACCATCCCTGTGCCGAGTCCCCGGATCCATTCCTGCACAATGCTTTTTCCCTTGACAAATGAACAACAATTTGGTTCTGCAGTTTTCCATCCTTCACTCACATAACTTTAGAGGGAACACTTGGAATCCTCATCTATGATGTAGGTGTTTGTTCACTTCCCACGAACGATACAACCTTGGCAGCTCGTCGGTCCCAGAATAGCTGTGTTCTCACAGAATGAGATGTCCTGGAGGAATTAGGGGTGAGGCTGTGTGTGGGGAGGGTTGGCCGAGCTCCGGGCCGGATGCAGAAGGTGGGTCAGGGGAGCTGAGAGAGAAACGTGATCTTCCCGTCCTCAGATCCCAACAGCTTGTACATGCATTTACCTCCCAGGTACTAGAGGGGTCTGACCACAGATCTACACGAGATTGCCCCAAGTATTGGTTGGCCGGCCTTCCCACACACATGACCTTTAATGGCCCCCCAGTCTTAGTCCGTAGGGTTCAATATTGAGTTGGCCCCGCCCTTTGCACACACATGACCTTTAATGGCCCCCCAGTCTTAGTCCGTAGGGTTCAATATTGAGTTGGCCCCGCCCTTTCCACACACATGACCTTTAATGGCCCCCCAGTCTTAATCCGTAGGGTTCAATATTGAGTTGGCCCCGCCCTTTGCGGCTATAACAGCTTCAACTCTTCTGGGAAGGCCGTCCACAAGGTTTAGGAGGGTGTCTATGGGAAGGTTGGACCATTCTTCCAGAAGCACATTTGTCAGGTCAGGCACTGATGTCGGGGGAGGAGGCCTGGCTCGCAGTCTCCGCTATAATTCATCCCAAAGGTGTTCTATGGGGTTGAGGTCAGGACTCTGTGCAGGCCAGTCAAGTTCCTCCACCCCAAACTGGCTCCTCCATGTCTTTATGGACCTTGCTTTGTGCACTGGTGGGCAGTCAGGTTGGAACAGGAAGGGGCCATCCCCAAACTCTGCATGAAATTGTCCAAAATGTCGCCTTAAGAGTACCCTTCACTGGAACTAGGGGGCCAAGCCCAACCCTTGAAAAACAACCCCCACCATAATCCCCCCTCCACCAAATTTTACACTTGGCACAATGCAGTCAGGCAAGTACCGTTCTCCTGGCAACCGCCAAACCCAGACACGTCCATCGGATTGCCAGATAGAGAAGCATGATTGGTCGCTCCAGAGAACACGTCTCTCCTGCTCTAGAGTCCAGTGGCAGCGTGCTTTACACCACAGCATCCAACACTTTGCATTGCACTTGGTGATGGAAGGCTTGGATGCAGTTGCTCGGCCATGGAAACCCATTCCATGAAGCTCTCTACGCACTGTTGTTGGGCTCATCTGAAGGCCACACCAAGTTTGGAGGTCTTTAGCTATTGACTCTGCAGACAGTTGGTGACTTCTGCGCACTGTGCGCTTCAGCATGTGCTGACCCCGCCCTGTCATGTGACGTGGCCTACCACTTGGTGGCTGAGTGGCTGTTGTTCCCAGTCGTTTCCACTTTGTTATAATCCCACTAGGGGCTTGATTGTATACACCTGTGTCCATGGAGGGGATTGGAACACCTGAATCACATAATTGGGAGGGCGGGGCCAATACTTTTGGCAATATAGTGTATCTCTAATTATCTATCTATTTTCTATCTATCTATTGATTGATCTATCTTTCTACCTATATTTTTCTTATTATCTATTTATTGATCTATCTTTCTATCTATATATTTCTAATTATCTATTGATTGATTGATCTGTCTGTCTACCTATATACTTCTAATTATCTATCTATCTACTGATCAATCTATTGATGGATCTATCTTTCCACCTACAGTGGGGATCGAAAGTTTGAGCACCCCAGCTAAAAATTTGTATTAATGTGCATAAAGAAGCCAAGGAAAGATGGAAAAATCTCCAAAAGGCATCAAATTAAAGATTAAACATTCTTATAATATGTCAACAAAAGTTAGATTTTATTTCCATCATTTACACTTTCAAAATAACAGAAAACAAAAAAATGGCATCTGCAAAAGTTTGGGCACCCTGCAGAATTTATAGCATGCACTGCCCCCTTTGCCAAGCTGAGACCTGCCAGTGTCATGGATTGTTCTCAATCATCGTCTGGGAAGACCAGGTGATGTCAATCTCAAAGGTTTTAAATGCCCCGACTCATCTGACCTTGCCCCAACAATCAGCACCATGGGTTCTTCTAAGCAGTTGTCTAGAAAACTGAAACTGAAAATAGTTGACGCTCACAAAGCTGGAGAAGGCTATAAGAAGATAGCAAAGCGTTTTCAGATGTCAATATCCTCTGTTCGGAATGTAATTAAGAAATGGCAGTCATCAGGAACAGTGGAAGTTAAAGCAAGATCTGGAAGACCAAGAAAAATATCAGACAGAACAGCTCGCAGGATTGTGAGAAAAACAATTAAAAACCCACGTTTGACTGCACGATCCCTCCAGAAAGATCTGGCAGACACTGGAGTTGTGGTCACTATTCCACTATAAAGAGATACTTGTACAAATATGGTCTTCATGGAAGAGTCATCAGAAGAAAACCTCTTCTACGTCCTCACCACAAAAATCATCGTTTGAACTTTGCAAATGAACATATAGATAAGCCTGATGCATTTTGGAAACAAGTTCTGTGGACCGATGAGGTTAAAATTGAACTTTTTGGCCAGAATGAGCAAAGGTACGTTTGGAGAAGAAGGGGCACAGAATTGAATGAAAAGAACCTCTGTCCAAATGTTAAGCATGGGGTTGGATCAATCAAGCTTTGGGGTTGTGTTGCAGCCAGTGGCACAGGGAACATCTCAGAGTAGAAGGAAAAATGGATTCAATAACATTTCAGCAAATTTTGGATGGTAACTTGATGCCATCTGTGAAAAAGCTGAAGTTAAAGAGAGGATGGCTTCTACAAATGGATAATGATCCTAAACACACCTCGAAATCCACGGGGGATTACATCAAGAGGCGTAAACTGAAGGTTTTGCCATGGCCTTCACAATCTCCTGACCTCAACATCATTGAAAATCTATGGATAGACCTTAAAAGAGCAGTGCGTGACAGACAGCCCAGAAATCTCAAAGAACTGGAAGACTTTTGTAAGGAAGAATGGGCAAAGATACCTCAAACAAGAATTGAAAGACTCTTGGCTGGCTACAAAAAGCGTTTACAAGCTGTGATACTTGCCAAAGGGGGCAGTACAAGATATTAACTCTGCAGGGTGCCCAAACTTTTGCAGACGCCATTTTTTTGTTTTCTGTTATTTTGAAAGTGTAAATGATGGAAATAAAATCTAACTTTTGTTGACATATTATAAGAATGTCTAATCTGTAATTTGATGCCTTTTGGAGATTTTTCCATCTTTCCTTGGATTCTTTATGCACATTAATACAAATTTTTAGCTGGGGTGCCCAAACTTTCCATCCCCACTGTATATATTTCTAATTATCTATCTATCTTTCTATTTACTGATCAAACTATTGATGGATCTATCTGTCTATCTATATATTCCTATCTATCTGTTGATATATCTTTCTATCTATATATTTCTAATAATCTATTGATTGATTGATCTGTCTGTCTACTTATATACTTCTAAATATCTATCTATTATCTATCTATCTATCTATCTATCTATTATCTATCTATTATCTATCTATCTATTATCTATCTATTATCTATCTATCTATTATCTATCTATTATCTATCTATTATCTATCTATCTATCTATCTATCTATCTATCTATCTATCTATCTATCTATTATCTATCTATCTATCTATCTATCTATCTATCTATTATCTATCTATTATCTATCTATCTATCTA
>NW_028319901.1:185000-302500 GCF_062004578.1 Staurois parvus | reverse complement strand
ACTTTACCGCCAACGTAACAGTTTATGAAACCCGCCATTGGAGATTATTCAATTCTTTTTTCCATCACCAGGATGACCACAAGCTCTCCCAGGATGACCTGGCGAAAAAATACGGCACGGATCTGGCTAAGGTAAGCCCCCCCAATTAAAATTACAACCGACCCTCTTCAAAAATGTTGGGTTGTGTCAGCCATATTGTTCTGCATTTAAGTCCAATCCCCGTTTTTTTTTTTGTATTGCAGGGTCTGACGAACGCCCGCGCCAGCGAGATCCTGGCCCAGGAAGGACCCAACGCCCTCACCCCTCCACCCACCACCCCCGAGTGGGTGAAGTTTTGCCGCCAGCTCTTTGGCGGCTTTTCCATCTTGCTGTGGATTGGCGCCATCCTCTGCTTCCTGGCCTACGGGATTCAGATCGCCATGGAGGACGAGCCAATCAACGACAATGTTAGTATGATGTATGAAGAATTATACGAACAGTTAACCCCGCCCACAGTCTGCCCAGGGACTGGGTGTCCCCGCCCGCTTGCCAGATTAGCCCACCCAAATTTCACCCCATTACGCAGGGGTTGCCCACTTGTGTCCCCCAATCACCGTAATGAATGCCCTATTGAGTAATTGAAATAAGGGTGAGATTGTGATTCCAGGACACAGCCCTGGACACATCATTATGGAGACTGAGGTCCAAGATGAGGGACTGACCCGGAAAATCTGAAACCATTGGTCTCTATGCATTATGGCAATGCTCATAACTGATCCTGTTATAACATGGAACATCCAGAGGTGTATTCCTGACTTCTGTAGAAACAGCTGTATTGGGACAGGGGAACAGAAATGCATTGGAGTCAATGAGGAAGGTGAGATTAAAGAGACCCTTCCACCTTCCCCAATCCATTCAGAGTGCTAGGCAAGATCAGTTTTGTCAGTCACTCCACTCGGCATCCTTAGATGTGGTTTTATCTAGCTCCACCCCTCCCCCCACAGAAGTTGGCAGGGGGGGGGGGGTACCGTGAAGATTCCAAAGGATGCCACTAATCTTTCTTCTACACATCAAATAGAGCATTTGTACTGGAAAAGCAGCTGAGGATCCTGGCACAGCTCCCTGGGGACAGCAGGAGAAGAGAAAAGGGGAAACCTTCCAAATTTGCTTGCATGTGTTAAGTGGGTTACCAGTTCAGGGAAACCTGCCAGAGATAGATGAGAAATAGATAGACAGATAGATAGATAGATAGATAGATAGATAATAGATAGATAGATAGATAATAGATAGATAGATAGATAGATAATAGATAGATAGATAGATAGATAGATAGATAGATAGATAGATAGATAGATAGATAGATAGATAGATAGATAGATAGATAATAGATAGATAGATAGATAGATAATAGATAGATAGATAATAGATAGATAGATGGATAGATAATAGATAGATAGATAGATAGATAGATAGATAGATAGATAGATAGATAGATAATAGATAGATAGATAGATAATAGATAGATAGATAGATAGATAATAGATAGATAGATAGATAGATAATAGATAGATAGATAGATAGATAGATAGATAGATAGATAGATAGATAGATAATAGATAGATAGATAATAGATAGATAGATGGATAGATAATAGATAGATAGATAGATAGATAGATAGATAGATAGATAGATAGATAATAGATAGATAGATAGATAATAGATAATAGATAGATAATAGATAATAGATAATAGATGGATAGATAGATAGATAGATAGATAGATAGATAGATAGATAGATAATAGATAGATAGATAGATAGATAGATAGATAGATAGATAGATAATAGATAGATAGATAGATAGATAGATAGATAGATAGATAATAGATAGATAGATAGATAGATAGATAGATAGATAGATAATAGATAGATAGATAGATAGATAGATAGATAGATAGATAATAGATAGATAGATAGATAATAGATAGATAGATAGATAGATAGATAGATAATAGATAATAGATAGATAGATAATAGATAGATAGATAGATAGATAGATAGATAGATAAATAGATAGATAGATAGATAGATAGATAGATAGATAGATAATAGATAGATAGATAGATAATAGATAGATAGATAGATAATAGATAGATAGATAATAAATAGATAGATAGATAGATAGATAGATAATAGATAGATAGATAGATAATAGATAGATATATAGATAGATAGATAGATAGATAGATAGATAGATAGATAGATAAATAGATAGATAGATAATAGATAGATAGATAGATAGATAGATAGATAATAGATAGATAGATAGATAGATAGATAGATAATAGATAGATAGATAGATAGATAGATAATAGATAATAGATAGATAGATAGATAGATAGATAGATAGATAGATAGATAGATAATAGATAGATAGATAGATAATAGATAGATAGATAGATAGATAGATAGATAATAGATAGATAGATAGATAGATAGATAGATGATAGATAGATAGATAGATAGATAGATAGATAGATAGATAGATAATAGATAGATAGATAATAGATAGATAGATAGATAGATAGATAGATAGATAATAGATAGATAGATAGATAGATAGATAATAGATAGATAGATAGATAGATAGATAGATAGATAGATAGATAGATAATAGATAATAGATAGATAGATAGATAGATAGATAGATAGATAGATAGATAGATAGATAGATAGATAGATAATAGATAATAGATAGATAATAGATAGATAGATAGATAGATAGATAGATAGATAGATAGATAGATAATAGATAGATAATAGATAGATAGATAGATAGATAATAGATAGATAGATAGATAGATAGATAATAGATAGATAGATAGATAGATAGATAGATAGATAATAGATAGATAGATAGATAGATAGATAGATAATAGATAGATAGATAGATAGATAGATAATACCGTACCATAATTGAAGCGATGATTCACAAAGCTTCGGTAGCACCTAAAAGGGTTCTCAGCAGTGCTTAAGGCATACAAAAATGTCAAAATGACTAAAACGCCACTTTAGCATGCCGTAGTTGCACTTTAAGATGCCTTAATTGTTGTCTGAAGATTGATCATTCAATTATGTGCGGTTCAGGGTTCAAATCTTTTGTACTGTTTCCACAGCTGTACCTCGGCGTGGTCTTGGCTGCTGTTGTCATCGTTACCGGATGCTTTTCGTATTACCAAGAAGCCAAGAGCTCCAAGATCATGGACTCCTTCAAGAATATGGTGCCCCAGGTAGGGAGAGGCGGTACAATATTGTAGATAGATAGATAGTTTGGCTGTGTTGGTCACACGCAGGGGCGGACTGACCATTTGGGCACTCATGCACTGCCCGAGGGCCCGGGGTCAGTAGGGGGTCCCATGAGATGCCCCTGGTACCTTTCATAGGCTTTTTTGGGTGTGATTTGAGTGTGGGTGAGGACACAGGGGCCCCATGATCCCCTATTGCCAAGGGGCCCCATGACTTGTCAGTCCACCCCTGGTCACACGTATCAATTTTGTCCCGCTATTCCAGCAAGCTCTGGTGATCCGCGAGGGGGAGAAGCTGCAGATTAACGCTGAAGCTGTGGTGGTCGGTGACTTGGTGGAGATCAAAGGCGGGGACCGAGTTCCGGCAGACATCAGAATCATCTCCTCTCATGGCTGCAAGGTGAGACCCAGCCGCTGCTTGTATGTGTGATAGGTGTGTGGGATGACCTCATCATCGTCGTAAAAATATCATCTCCACTTTTTATGAAGCTTTACTAAAGGCCATGCTCACGTGCCGACATTTAAACCTCAGCTGTTGTATGCACGACGGCTCTTCTAGATTTGTCTTCCCATATTGTACTGATCTGTACTGCAGGGGTAACAGACTCAGAATGAACAGGCAGCATGTAACCTGAGGGCAACCTTTCTTTCTAACCTCTGTGTCACCTACTTCTCTATATTACCTGTAATTGAATATGATGACCCTCCTTCTTCTCTGGTGTCTCTTACATCTGTGCTGGAGGCAGGCAAGAAATAGCCCTGGTGATTGACAGAACATAGCTGGGGATTCTGTAGACACCTCTAAGTAAAACAAAATGCACTGACCACATATTGGGCTTTGGCTATGGACTCAGATTCTTCAAATTTTGCCTGTACAATCTCTAGGAAGGGTCAGTACACCCAAAACTATTAATTTCAAGTTCTAGTAGATTGCCGTTGTGAGCTCCTCCCATCATGAAGAGTGAGAGCACTTCAAGGTGGGCAGGAACACCCCAAGATGGGTGGGCACAGTGTGGGGAAATATGGGCGGGCACAGTGCCGGGAAATATGGCTGGGAGAGCTCAAAACCCTGAAAGAGTAAGAAGGCAGTGGTCAACTTATCCCAAAACACTCTACCCATAATAGAGACATTACTTTTGTGTGGACTGTCCTCCGAGCATGTGTGGTTACCTTGAGGTTGCTAATCCAGGCTCTTTACACCAGGTGGATAATTCTTCGCTGACTGGAGAGTCTGAACCACAGACCCGATCACCGGAATTCACCCATGAAAATCCTCTGGAGACCAGGAACATCTCCTTCTTCTCAACCAACTGTGTGGAAGGTGAGGTTGGGGTTGATGGGAGGTCTAGATTGAGATTCTATCAGAAGATGTGAGGAACCTTGGGTGACTGCCTATATAGTAGACCAGCCGTTCTCACAAGGGTTCCATGGAGCCCGAGGGTTCCTTCAGAGGTTGCTAGGGTAACTACTGATACCAATGATCTTTTTATCAATTTGTAAAGTGGCACCAATGACCACCAATGTAAGGAGCATTCTTCCCACTAGCCATCAGTGTAAGGGGCATTCTTCCAATTGACCACCAATGTAAGGTGTATGCTTCACATTGACCACCAATGTAAGGAGTACGCTTCCTATTGACCACCATGGTAAGGAGCATTCTTGCCACTGACCACCAATGTAAGGAGAATGCTTCCCAATGACCACCCACCAGTGTAAGAGGCCCCCTTTCCCAATCATCACCAAGGTAAGGTAGACCTTCCCTTGCTGACCACCAATCTAAAGGGGCCCTTCTGTACTGACCACCAAGGTAAAGGAGCTCTACAGTGACCTCCAATGTAGAGAACGTTGTAATGACCACCAAAGTAAGGAATTTCCTTACTGACCATTAGTGTAAGGGAACTCTTCAATAACCACCAATGTAAGGGACCTACCACCAATGTAAGTGACCTGATCATTGACCACTAATGTAAGAGAGCTCTTTAATGACCCCCAGTGTAAGAGAGCTCTTCAGGGACTACTAATGTAGCCACCAGTGCAACAGGATACTTCTCATACTGACCACCAGTATAAGGGGGCCTCTTTCCCAAAAATCACCATTAAGATGGTCCTTCTCCTGCTGACCACCAATCTAAAGTGACCTGTCTCCAACGACCACAATTATAACGGCTCTCTTCATTGACATCAAAGGTAATGGAGCTCTTCATTGACCTCCAATGTAAGGAAGCTCTTCACTGACCACTAATGTTAGGGAGCCCTTCATTGACCTCCAATGTAAGGAAGCACTTCACTGACCACCAATGTTAGGGAGCTCTTCATTGACCTCCAATAATGGAGGGCCACTACAATTTTCACTTTCTACATTTCTTTTTTGGCCACTGTTATTATTTGTTTCATTTCATTATTATTACTGTTAATAATACCCATTAAACACCAATGTAAGGTGGTCCTTCTCCTGCTGGCCCCCAATCTAAAAGGTAGCCTTCTCCACTGGCCACCAAATAAAAGAGCTCTTTATTCTCCCACTGACTACCACTTTAAGGGGGGACCTTTCCCAATAATCACAAATGTATGTGGTCCTCCTCCCATTGACCATCAGTCTAAGGGGACCCTTGTCCACTGACCACCAAGGTATGGGACCTCTTCACTGAACTCCAAGTCAATAGAGCTCTTCTTTGATTTCTAATGTAAGGAAGCTCTTCATTGACGTCCAGTGCAAGGAAGCTCTTTACTGACCTCAGATGTAAGGAAGCTCCTCAGTGACCTCTAATGTTAGGAAGCTCTTCATTGACCTCCAAAATAAGGAAGCTCCTCACTGACCTCAGATGTAAGGAAGCTCTTTAGTGACCTTTAATGTAAGGAAGCTTCTCACTGACCTCTAATGTAAGGAAGCTCCTCATTGACCTCAGATGTAAGGAAGCTCTTCATTGACCTCTAATGTAAGGAAGCTCCTCATTGACCTCAGATGTAAGGAAGCTCTTCAGTGACCTCTAATGTAAGGAAGCTCTTCATTGACCACTAATGTAAGGAAGCTCCTCATTGACCCCAGATGTAAGGAAGCTCTTCATTGACCTCCAAAGTAGGGAAGCTCCTCATTGACCTCAGATGTAAGGAAGCTCTTCAGTGACCTTTAATGTAAGGAAGCTCCTTATTGACCTCAGATGTAAGGAAGCTCTTCAGTGACCTTTAATGTAAGGAAGCTCCTTATTGACCTCAGATGTAAGGAAGCTCTTCAGTGACCTTTAATGTAAGGAAGCTCCTTATTGACCTCAGATGTAAGGAAGCTCTTCATTGACCACTAATGTAAGGAAGCTCCTCATTGACCCCAGATGTAAGGAAGCTCTTCATTGACCTCCAAAGTAGGTAAGCTCCTCACTGGCCTCAGATGTAAGGAAGCTCCTCATTGACCTCAGATGTAAGGAAGCTCTTCATTGACCTCGGATGTAAGGAAGCTCTTCATTGGCCACTAATGTAAGGAAACTCTTTATTGACCACTAATGTAAGGAAACTCCACCAGTGACCACCAGTGTAAGGCGATTCTTCACTGGCTATCAATATGAAGGAACGCTACAATTTGCAATATCTACATTTTTTTTGCCCGTTATTATTATTTGTTTCATTTCATTAATGCTACTAAAAATGATTTGATCATATGGAGCAGCCTTGGGTGTGAAATCATAAAAGTACTCCACATTCCTTATGTTTTTCTTTATTCCTGCATCTCAGCTCACTGCTCACGTCGATGTACCATGAGCTGTAGATATCGCCATTACTATCCAGGGTTCCTTGAAACATGAAAGTTATTTCAAGGGTTCCTCTGAGTTATAAAGACTGGGAAAAGCTGTGTTAGACTGTTAGCTTTGGCGGTTTTATGTCTCAGCTCGGCTATTCTATCCTGTGTGCAGCAGCTGCATTGACTATTGAAGCTCCTCCGGGGTGCACAGCAGGTCACGGAGGACCCACACAGGGTGCTATTCTCTCTTCTCCAACCATGACAGTCCCTCTATTGAACCCACAGAGCAACTCAATGGCCGCTTTTGAAACTTTTCCCAGTTCACAGCCAGAGGGCCTCCAAAAAAGGAAAAAGAAAAAGAATGATGGATGTCCGGAGACTGAGAACAAGGCCGGAATGTGAGCCCAGCAGTGGAACAAAACAGCTTGCTGAGAAGCCAAGGACTCATTATACAAACGTCCCTTAAAGTGTACCTATCTCCATGCAACCATTGTGTGGGCTTACTCAGGAAGCTGATGAACTTTCCCTGCACAATTGTGTGACTAGGGATGAGAAAAACTGAGAGTCTTTATTTCCCCAAGAAGTCATTGGGAGATTTTGGGGAAATTTCACTGGTGTCAGTCATAAGAGCCTTGGATCAATGGAACGAATAATACTATAACTCCAAGGGCCAGATTAAGGCAAGCAAAGGGCCCCATGTGGGCCGCAGTCTGGAGCCCACTGGTGTAAACTACCAAAGTGGCAAATGATTAGCAATCAATCTCATCCAATTGTAGCACTGTATGATCATATGTGATTAACCACTGGTATACCCAAAGCTTCTTTGTAGCCTACCCCATAGGGACTGATTTGTTCCATCTCTCTAGTGACTGATTGCTACTTCTTTAGTGGTTTTAGTAGTGTTGATTCTTTACTTCAAAAGTGTAATTCTAGGCTGAACAAGTTTTTGTTTTCTTTACATATAGGAACTGCACGAGGTATCGTCATAGCCACCGGTGACCGCACTGTCATGGGTCGCATTGCTACACTGGCTTCAGGGCTCGAAGTAGGGCGCACACCCATTGCCATGGAAATTGAACACTTCATTCACATCATCACAGGCGTGGCTGTCTTCCTGGGGGTCTCGTTCTTTGTCCTTTCCCTCATCCTCGGCTACTCCTGGTTGGAAGCTGTCATCTTCCTCATTGGTATCATAGTGGCCAACGTGCCAGAGGGTCTTCTGGCTACCGTCACGGTGAGGATTCATCACCAGAGCTCTGGAGATGGACTCTGCACAAGGGTTGGGATGGTCCATGACCCAGTGTTTTGTTTTTAACCTTCAAGGTGTGCTTAACACTAACAGCCAAGAGGATGGCCCGTAAGAACTGCCTTGTGAAGAACTTAGAAGCTGTGGAGACCCTTGGCTCCACCTCAACCATCTGCTCCGATAAGACCGGGACGTTGACACAGAACCGGATGACCGTGGCCCACATGTGGTTTGACAATCAGATCCACGAGGCGGACACCACCGAGGACCAGTCAGGTTTGTCATGACTGCTTTAAATATTTGTCTCTTTCTACTCCAACCTTTAACTGGCTAGAAGACCATTAAAGAACATTCTATCTTCGACCATATCCTACTTATGAAGTTGCTGGTGATCTTTAATCTGCCTCACCTCTACAAAGTTGTCAAACATTCTTAGTTATACATGGTCTCGTGCAGGGGTGGACTGACAACTCATGGGGCCCCCGGGCAATAGGGGATCATGGGTCCCCTGTGTCCTTGCCCAAACTCAAAAAAGCCTATGAAAAAGGTACCAGGGGCATCTGATGGGGCCCCCTACTGACCCCGGACCCCTCGGGCAGTGCCCGAGTTTCCAAATGGTCAGTCTGCCCCTGGTCTCGTGACATTGGTTACCTCCAAAGATGTCTTATCAGTGGTTGACTTACTAGTGGTTGACTGACTGGGTTGGCTATTTGCATATGACCTACAAAATATCTCTGTAACTGAGGTGTCGCTTTTGGTTTTTATCCCAAAGGGACCACATTCGATAAACGATCACCCACCTGGACCGCCCTGTCCAGAATCGCTGGCCTCTGTAACCGTGCCGTGTTCAAAGTGGGCCAAGAAAAGATACCCATTTCAAAGGTAAGCTCATGAACTTTTTTTGTAGAGAACTTTGGATGTGCCAACCTTGACCACGGTGGTCTATCCTGTGAATGTTACAATTCCTAAGGCTTGGTCTAGCCTTGCAATAATCTGATTGGCTGCAGGTTATTCTACTCTGTGAATGTCTAATTGGCACAAAGGTGTGAATGGGGACCTACATTCCGTGATCCCATACCCCTGAAATTCTTTCTGTTCCTCTTCTTGGGACTTTAATTGAAAAGGAAAACACAATGGCGCGTTTGACGCCTGGTCATTTTCTTGTCGCACAGAGAGATACAGCCGGGGATGCCTCAGAGTCGGCTCTGCTCAAGTGTATAGAACTCTCCTGTGGCTCCGTAAGGAAAATGAGAGAGAGGAACCCCAAAGTGGCTGAAATTCCATTCAACTCCACCAACAAATACCAGGTGAGAACAGTCTATGAATGACCCCGCCACTGCCAGTCTGTAGTCTATTGCACATGCTTTGTTTTAACGCTTCCTGCAAAAAAGACTTCCATCCCTGCAGAGAACACTATATAGCTAGGTAACCAGGCTCCCAGCCTTCCTGCAGAAAGACTTTCATCCCTGCAGAGAACATTACATGCTATGTAACTAGACTTCCAGTCTTCCTGAACCAAGACTCCCATCCCTGAACAGAACACAACACAGCTAGGTAACAAGGCTCCCA
The DNA here is from genome assembly GCF_062004578.1 of Staurois parvus. NCBI lineage: Eukaryota > Metazoa > Chordata > Amphibia > Anura > Ranidae > Staurois > Staurois parvus. The sequence goes on along the minus strand of NW_028319901.1, from coordinate 292,673 downwards.
GCCTTCCTCCAAGAAGGCCTCAACTCTGCATAGCACACCATAGCTAGACAACCAGCATCACAACTAGGTAACCAGACTCACAGCCTTCCTGCACAACTACTCCCATCTCTGCATTGCTCACCACAGATAGGTAACCAGGATCCCTGCATTCCTCCAAGAAAGCCTCAACTCTGTATAGCACACTATAGCTAGACAACCAGCACCACAGCTAGGTAACCAGGCTCACAGCCTTCCTGTACAACTACTCCCATCTCTGCATTGCTCACCACAGCTAGCTAACCAGGATCCCTGCCTTCTTCCAAGAAGGCCTCAACTCTGCAAAGCACACCATAGCTAGACAACCAGCACCACAGCTAGGTAACCAGGCTCACAGCCTTCCTGCACAACTACTCCCATCTCTGCATTGCTCACCACAGCTAGGTAACCAGGATTCCAGCCTTCCTCCAATAAGTCCTCAACTCTGCATAGCACCCCATAGCTAGACAACCAGCACCACAGCTAGGTAACCAGGCTCACAGCCTTCCTCCAAGAAGGCCTCAACTCTGCATAGCACACCATAGCTAGACAACCAGCACCACAGCTATGTAACCAGGCTCACAGCCTTCCTGCACAACTACTCCCATCTCTGCATTGCTCACCACAGCTAGGTAACCAGGATTCCAGCCTTCCTCCAATAAGTCCTCAACTCTGCATAGCACCCCATAGCTAGACAACCAGCACCACAGCTAGGTAACCAGGCTCACAGCCTTCCTCCAAGAAGGCCTCAACTCTGCATAGCACACCATAGCTAGACAACCAGCACCACAGCTAGGTAACCAGGCTCACAGCCTTCCTGCACAACTACTCCCATCTCTGCATTGCTCACCACAGCTAGGTAACCAGGATTCCAGCCTTCCTCCAATAAGTCCTCAACTCTGCATAGCACCCCATAGCTAGACAACCAGCACCACAGCTAGGTAACCAGGCTCACAGCCTTCCTCCAAGAAGGCCTCAACTCTGCATAGCACACCATAGCTAGACAACCAGCACCACAGCTAGGTAACCAGGCTCACAGCCTTCCTGCACAACTACTCCCATCTCTGCATTTCTCACCACAGCTAGGTAACCAGCATCTCTACCTTACACCAAGAAGGCCTCAACTCTGTATAGCATACCATAGCTAGACAACAGCACCACAGCTAGGTAACCAGGCTCCCAGTCTTCCTCCAAGAAGGCCTCAACTCTGCATAGCACATCATAGCTAGACAACAGCACCACAGCTAGGTAACCAGGATTCCTGCCTTCCTCCAAGAAGGCCTCAACTTTGCATAGCACCCCATAGCTAGACAATCAGCATCACAGCTAGGTAACCAGGCTCCCAGCCTTCCTGCACAACTACTCCCATCTCTGCGTTGCTCACCACAGCTAGGTATCCAGGATCCTTGCCTTCCTCCAAGAAGGCCTCAACTCTGCATAGCATACCATAGCTAAACATCAGCACCACAGCTAGGTAACCAAGATCCCTGCCTTCCTCCAAGGCCTCAACTCTGCATAGCACACCATAGCTAGACAACCAGCATCACAGCTAGGTAACCAGGCTCCCAGCCTTCCTCAAAGAAGGCCTCAACTCTACATAGCACACCATAGCTAGACAACCAGCATCACAACTAGGTAAGCAGACTCACAGCCTTCCTGCACAACTACTCCCATCTCTGCATTGCTCAACAGACAGCCGATAACTAGTTTATGGCCGGCCTGACCATCGGCAGGAGAAAACAAAGACATAGGTTATAAATATTTGCATAGTTCCTTGTTCTAGGATGATCAATCTGCCCTTCTGCCCATCGCTATAAAATATATTCTACAAGGTCATGTTGTTTAACCAAGGGAGAATATTCTTTTCTGTTCCCTCTGCAGCTGTCCATCCACGAACGGGAGGATAGCCCAGAAGGCCACCTGTTGGTGATGAAGGGGGCGCCAGAAAGGATTTTGGACCGCTGCTCTAGTATCCTGCTGCATGGACAGGAGCACCCGCTGGACGAAGAGATGAAGGACGCCTTCCAAAATGCCTACTTTGAGCTGGGAGGACTGGGAGAGAGAGTGTTGGGTGGGTTTGTAGCATACCCTGTGATCCATACATAGGAGACTGAACACTGGCCAGCCTTGGAGGCTCAATAGAGGGCCTACCACTTTGCTGCCAACAGTAGAGGGGATGTAATCAGTGGCCTTGCTTTTTTCCCCTCAGTTATGAAAGTTTTAGGCTCCATTCACATCTCAGCGTAGTGTTTTTGCACATTTTTCTGCACGATTTTTTGTGCATATTTTTCTGTGGTTTTTGCACGTTTTCATACAGCATTTTGTAGCCGTTTTTGAGCTTTGGTGTTTTCTTCATTAGCCAATATAGAAAATGATCATCTGTTGCATCACTTGTTGCTAGGTTTTTCTGATTTTTTAGCTTTTCCTTCAGCTTTTATTTCTCTTATTATTTATTTATTATTATTTTGGTTTTTTTGTTAGGGTAAAAGGTTAGAGTTAAGGTTAGGTTAGGGGTTAGTGGTTAATATTTTATTTATTATCTTCTTCTTATTTATTTATTTATTTATTTATTTATTATTATTTTGTTTTTTGTTAGGGTAAAAGGTTAAGGTTAGGTTAGGGTTTGGGTTGGGGTTAATATTTTAATTTATCTTCCTCTTATTTATTTATTATTATTATTTTGTTTGGTAGGGTTAGGGTATTAATAATAATAATAAAAAATGAATTAATAAATGAATATAAATACACATAAAAAAAATCATAAATAAATACTATGTAATAATTAATAAAACATAATTAACCCCTAATCCTTAAGTAATAAAATAATAATAACAACAACAGTATTAATATTATTATTATTATTATTATTATTATTATTAATAATAATAATAATAATAATAATAACAATAATAATTATTATTATTATTGGTATTATTATTATTTATATTTGTATTGTTATTATTATTGGTAATATTATTATTATTAATAATAATAATAATAATAATAATAATTATTATTATTATTGGTATTATTATTATTTATATTTGTATTATTTCTATTATTGGTAATATTATTATTATTATTATTATTATTATTATTATTAATAATAATAATAATAATAATAATAATAATAATAATATAAATAATATTACTTATTATTTTTATTAATATTATTATTTTATTACTTTTTTATGGGATTGGGGGTGTTAAAGTTAGAGGTTAATTATTACTTATTTATTATTTCATATAATTTATTCATGATTATCTCCTCAAGCATTTTGGAACTTTGAGCTTCTAGCTACAAAACGCTCAGGTGCCAATGGGGCCTTAATGATTTTCAAATCACTGTTATAGCTGGTCCACAATTTCCTGCTTGAACAGGACTTCAGGAAATAAGCATTCAAATGAAAGCAGCATAATGATTTGGTTCTTTTGTAGTTAGATTTAGTATCATTTCCCATTCCAATAGTATCTATGTCCCCAATGTATGAGAAGACAGCAAAACTAGTCATGTGCACACAGGGGTGGACTGACAGCTCATGGGGCCCCCCGGGCAAGAGGGGATCATGGGGCCCCTGTGTCCTTGCCCAAACTCAAAAAAGCCTATGAAAAAGGTACCAGGGGCATCTCATGGGGCCCCCTACTGCCCCCGGGCCCTCGGGCTGTGCCCGAGTTTCCAAATGGGCAGTCCGCCCCTGTGTGCAGACATTGTTTAAGTGCCATTTGTTTGAGAGATGTTCCCACAAGAAACACTGATGTGCACTCTTGCAAGACAACAGATGTATGTTATGTAAGACTGAAAAAATCTGGCTATGTATATATATTTATATATACTGTACTGTGTGTGTATTTATGTATATACAGTGGGGATGGAAAGTTTGGGCACCCCAGCTAAAAATTTGTATTAATGTGCATAAAGAAGCCAAGGAAAGATGGAAAAATCTCCAAAAGGCATCAAATTACAGATTAGACATTCTTATAATATGTCAACAAAAGTTAGATTTTATTTCCATCATTTACACTTTCAAAATAACAGAAAACAAAAAAATGGCGTCTGCAAAAGTTTGGGCCCCCTGCAGAGTTAATATCTTGTACTGCCCCCTTTGGCAAGTATCACAGCTTGTAAACGCTTTTTGTAGCCAGCCAAGAGTCTTTCAATTCTTGTTTGAGGTATCTTTGCCCATTCTTCCCTACAAAAGTCTTCCAGTTCTTTGAGATTTCTGGGCTGTCTGTCACGCACTGCTCTTTTAAGGTCTATCCATAGATTTTCAATGATGTTGAGGTCAGGAGATTGTGAAGGCCATGGCAAAACCTTCAGTTTACGCCTCTTGATGTAATCCCCCGTGGATTTCGAGGTGTGTTTAGGATCATTATCCATTTGTAGAAGCCATCCTCTCTTTAACTTCAGCTTTTTCACAGATGGCATCATGTTATCATCCAACATTTGCTGAAATGTTATTGAATCCATTTTTCCTTCTACTCGTGAGATGTTCCCTGTGCCACTGGCTGCAACACGACCCCAAAGCATGATGGATCCAACCCCATGCTTAACATTTGGACAGAGGTTCTTTTCATTCAATTCTGTGCCCCTTCTTCTCCAAACGTACCTTTGCTCATTCCGGCCAAAAAGTTCAATTTTAACCTCATCGGTCCACAGAACTTGTTTCCAAAATGCATCAGGCTTATCTATATGTTCATTTGCAAAGTTCAAACGATGATTTTTGTGGTGAGGACGTAGAAGAGGTTTTCTTCTGATGACTCTTCCATGAAGACCATATTTGTACAAGTATCTCTTTATAGTGGAATAGTGACCACAACTCCAGTGTCTGCCAGATCTTTCTGGAGGGATCGTGCAGTCAAACGTGGGTTTTGAATTGTTTTTCTCACAATCCTGCGAGCTGTTCTGTCTGATATTTTTCTTGGTCTTCCAGATCTTGCTTTAACTTCCACTGTTCCTGATGACTGCCATTTCTTAATTACATTCCGAACAGAGGATATTGACATCTGAAAACGCTTTGCTATCTTCTTATAGCCTTCTCCAGCTTTGTGAGCGTCAACTATTTTCAGTTTCAGTTTTCTAGACAACTGCTTAGAAGAACCCATGGTGCTGATTGTTGGGGCAAGGTCAGATGAGTCTGGGCATTTAAAACCTTTGAGATTGACATCACCTGGTCTTCCCAGACGATGATTGAGAACAATCCATGACACTGGCAGGTCTCAGCTTGGCAAAGGGGGCAGTGCATGCTATAAATTCTGCAGGGTGCCCCAACGTTTGCAGACGCCATTTTTTTGTTTTCTGTTATTTTGAAAGTGTAAATGATGGAAATAAAATCTAACTTTTGTTGACATATTATAAGAATGTCTAATCTGTAATTTGATGCCTTTTGGAGATTTCTCCATCTTTCCTTGGCTTCTTTATGCACATTAATACACATTTTTAGCTGGGGTGCCCAAACTTTCGATCCCCACTGTATATATATATATATATATATATATATATATATATATATATATATATAAAATGTACATATATATATACATACACAGAAGCCAGGGCTGTCCTAACGTATGGGCACCCCAGAGCACTGCCCAGGGGCCCCCTGATAATTTTGCATTACATCATACCTGCCAGCTGTCCCGGATTTGCAGGGACAGTCACATTTTTTACCCAGCTGTCCCAGGATGGCCTGGGCAGTGTCCCAAAACCTGTACTGTGTCCTCCTGATCCCAGTAATGTGCCCTCCAGACTCCCCCTGTACTGTTTCCTTCTGCCACCCCCCCCCCTTTCCCAATACTGTGGCCTTTGATTGGTCTTTGATTTATGACATGTTTTCTTTAAATTTTATCGAAAGTACTAATATGTTTAATTCTATCAACTATTTATTCATTCTTGAGATTAGGCGTGTAAATTGGGGCAGGCTGGCAGGGGCCCCGGTGCATTACTTTGCCCGGGGGCCCGTGATACTAATAGGACGACCCTGATAGAGGCATAGAGAGGGGGCCAGCCCTACGTCAGCTCTGACTGGAGCAACTCTACGCTTCTACAGGTCCTATGTAACATCTACTGCCTCTTCTTTCTCCATCAGGGTTCTGCCATTCTCATATGTCCACAGAGAATTTTCCGCGTGGCTTCAAGTTTGACACGGATGATGTCAACTTTCCCATCACCAACCTGTGCTTCGTAGGACTGATTTCCATGATTGACCCGCCCAGGGCCGCCGTACCAGATGCTGTCGGGAAATGTCGCAGTGCTGGGATCAAGGTATGTATCAAAATATAAACAGGGATGGCGCTATTGACTGTAAAGTGAATCTGTGGTTAGGCTGCAGACGTTTACACATTCTACAGAATAGAAGCTGCTGGGTCACTGCTGGGAGGGGGAGCTGAGTCACTGCTGGGAGGGGGAGCTGAGTCATTGCTGGGAGGGGGAGCTGAGTCACTGCTGGGAGTGGGAGCTGAGTCACTGCTGGGAGGGGGAGCTGAGTCACTGCTGGGAGTGGGAGCTGAGTCACTGCTGGGAGGGGGAGCTGAGTCACTGCTGGGAGTGGGAGCTGAGTCACTGCTGGGAGGGGGAGCTGAGTCATTGCTGGGAGGGGGAGCTGAGTCACTGCTGGGAGGGGGAGCTGAGTCACTGCTGGGAGGGGGAGCTGAGTCACTGCTGGAAGAGGGAAGAATGGAGGAACTGCGCTGCCGAGTCACTTCTGGATGGGGGATGCAGATGGAGTTCAGCTACTGAGTCTCTGCTGGGGGAGCAGGGGGAAGCTGGCGAGTTTCTTCAAGGAGAAGGTGCAGGGCTGCTGGGAGGGGAGGGGGAGCAAGGAGAGCTGAGCTGCTGAGTCACTGCTGGGAGGGGGAGCAAGGAGAGCTGAGCTGCTGAGTCACTGTTGGGAGGGGGAGAAGGAGAGCTGAGCTGCTGCGTCACTGTTGGGATGGGGAGAAGAGGGAGTTGAGCTGCTGGGAGGTTAAGCAGGGGTAGGTGAACTGCTTAGTCACCGCTGGGAGGGGGTAGCAGCGGAGGATGATCTGCTGGAAGAAGGAGCAGGGGGAGATGAACTGCTGAATCACTGATGGGAGGGGGGGGGGGAGAAGGGAAGCTGAACTGCTGAGAGGAAGAGCAGGGGTAGATGAGTTGCTGGGATGGAGAACAGGGGGAGATGGATGAGCAACTGAGTCACTGCTGGGAGGGGGAGCAGAGGGAGACAAGCTGCTGGAACGGGGAGCAGAGGAAATGAGCTGCTGGGAGGGGGAGCAGGGGGAGATGAGCTGCTGAGTCACTGATAAGAGGGGGGGAGGGGTAGCTGAGCTGCCGGCAAGGAGAGCAGAGGGAGATGAGGAGCTGGGATGGGGAGCAGGAGGGATGAGCTGCCGGGATGGGAAGCAGGAGGGATGAGCTGCCGGGATGGAGAGCAGGAGGGATGAGCTGCCGGGATGGAGAGCAGGAGGGATGAGCTGCCGGGATGGAGAGCAGGAGGGATGAGCTGCCGGGATGGAGAGCAGGAGGGATGAGCTGCCGGGATGGGGAGCAGGAGGGATGAGCTGCCGGGATGGGGAGCAGGAGGGATGAGCTGCCGGGATGGGGAGCAGGAGGGATGAGCTGCCGGGATGGGGAGCAGGAGGGATGAACTGCTGGGATGGGGAGCAGGGGGAGATGAGCTGCTGGGATGGGGAGCAGGGGGAGATGAGCTGCTGGGATGGGGAGCAGGGGGAGATGAGCTGCTGGGATGGGGAGCAGAGGGAGATGAACTGCTGGGATGGGGAGCAGGAGGGATGAGCTGCTGGGATGGGGAGCAGGAGGGATGAGCTGCTGGGATGGGGAGCAGGAGGGATGAGCTGCTGGGATGGGGAGCAGGGGAGATGAGCTGCTGGGATGGGGAGCAGGGGGAGATGAGCTGCTGGGATGGGGAGCAGGAGGAGATGAGCTGCTGGGATGGGGAGCAGGGGGGGATGAGCTGCTGGGATGGGGAGCAGGAGGAGATGAGCTGCTGGGATGGGGAGCAGGGGGAGATGAGCTGCTGGGATGGGGAGCAGGAGGAGATGAGCTGCTGGGATGGGGAGCAGGGGGGGATGAGCTGCTGGGATGGGGAGCAGGAGGAGATGAGCTGCTGGGATGGGGAGCAGGGGGAGATGAGCTGCTGGGATGGGGAGCAGGGGGAGATGAGCTGCTAAATTACTGCTCGGAGGAGAAGCAGAGAAGGATGGGCCACTGAGTGGGGGCAGGGGGAGATGAGCTGCTGGGAGGATAAACAGGGGTAGATGAGTTGCTGAGAATTGTGGGGATGAATTTCTCCACAGTACCTGCAGCTGCAAATGCTAGTGAGGGCTTGTTTTAAAGCTTTTAAAGAATATGTAAATCATTAAATGTCAAAAGCTTGGCCGTGGCTTCACTTCAATAGCACCGAGTTCTAGCGGAAACAGATAAATCGGGAGCTGTGATGTACAGACAGGAAACATGTTACCCCCGAAGGGACTTTGGATTCTGTTCAGCAAATCTCACACATATGAAATGAGTCCATTTAATAAAGAACACCTCCCAACCTTCCTTACTAATGCCTTCCAAGCCTCCTAACGATCGCTGTGTTACATCTGGGAGGTGGAACTGCAAGTTCTGTCGGATTTCAGAGAACATTCCCCGAGGTTTTGCTGATTTCCTAGTCGGGTGTAAATGAATCCTGACCTAGATTAGGCCTGGTGTCATTTACATTGCTTAATAAATATACTTTGAATTTTAGGATGCAGAGCCGCGGGGCGATCATAGATGACGGAGCATCCTGAAAGAAAAACATTTGAAGGATAAATTTAGCTCCTTGGGTTGGCAAGCAGCTCGTTTGCTTAAAGCCTTCCCTCCGGTCTTGCACGGTTGTACCGGCTCCTCTCCTGGGACTGAAACGGCTTCCTCTGATTTCACCGCACACTGTGAGCTCCTCACAATGTGCATTAGAAGCTGCAGCCGGTCAGAAAGAGCTCCGTCTCGCTTCCTGGTCAGAAAGAGCTCCGTCTCGCTTCCTGGCTGGAGGACGTCCAACATCATCTAGCGCTTCCTCCCCTTTCCTTCATTGGATTTCTTTCACAGTTGCTGCTGTATGACCCCCCCCAAAAAAAAAAAAATCTACCGATTTCTTCACTTATGTCTCAGAAATGGTGTACTATGTTACCAGGTTACACAACAGCAATAATCACTTCTGCCTTCCAGGTCATCATGGTGACTGGCGACCACCCGATCACCGCCAAGGCCATCGCTAAAGGCGTGGGTATCATCTCCGAGGGTAACGAGACTGTGGAGGACATCGCCGCTCGCCTTAACATCCCAGTAAATCAGGTGAATCCCAGGTAAGCTGTGACATTTATTTAAGCCTTTGATATGGTACTAATCGACCAATGAGTGTTATCGATCGATATAAAATCGAATTTCTAGATTTCCTTGAGTAATCGTACCTACAGACACAGGGATAGCCACTGTGAGATCAGGCTGTGCCTCCTGAGTAGTACGGTGATTGCACTTTACTGCTCCGCTCAATTCGGTGCTATAGAAGAGATTTGGATACAAGGCGACTCAAGCAATCTCTAGGTGTCCTGCCCAGGGGCGGACTGACAACTCATGGGGCCCCCGGGCAATAGGGGATCATGGGGCCCTTGTGTCCTCACCAGGGGCGGACTGACAACTCATGGGGCCCCCGGGCAATAGGGGATCATGGGGCCCTTGTGTCCTCACCAGGGGCGGACTGACAACTCATGGGGCCCCCGGGCAATAGGGGATCATGGGGCCCTTGTGTCCTCACCAGGGGCGGACTGACAACTCATGGGGCCCCCGGGCAATAGGGGATCATGGGGCCCTTGTGTCCTCACCAGGGGCGGACTGACAACTCATGGGGCCCCCGGGCAATAGGGGATCATGGGGCCCTTGTGTCCTCACCAGGGGCGGACTGACAACTCATGGGGCCCCCGGGCAATAGGAGATCATGGGGCCCCTGTGTCCTTGCCCAAACTCAAAAAGCCTATGAAAAAGGTACCAGGAGCATCTCATGGGGCCCCCTACTGACCCCGGGCCCTCGGACACTGCCCGGGTTTCCAAATGGTCAGTCCGCCCCTGGTCCTCACCCACACTCAAACCACACCCAAAAAAGCCTATGAAAGGTACTAGGGGCATCTTCTGGGGCCCCTACTGACCCCGGGCCCTCAGGCAGTGCACGAATGGTCAGTCCGCCCCTGGTCCTGCCATTTAAATTGGTGTAGTCGTCCAGTAAGGAAGCCAACTGCGCTATCTGAGAAGTCTACGGCCACAAGAGCAAACTTCTGCAGTTCATATCTACCTGTAGAGAACATACTTAAGCGCTCACATTCAACATCTTCACCTTTGCCCTATGGACGATGAAGGCGGATATGCTGCCAGCGGGATCACTAGGAACTAATTAGAACAGCATTTCATTAAATGATTGTGTGCTGCTGTTTGCTCAAGTAGTACAATGTCGCCACCCAATGGCAGCCTTTAGGTAATACAGGCTGAGAATTGTGCCAAGTTTTTAAATACACTGCTATTATTTTGAACACAACTGTATATACTGTATACACGACTCAAAAAAAATGAAAGGAAGACTTTGGAAACCCATCGGATCTCAATGGGGAGGAATCTCCTGCTGGATCTCTATACTGACATGGACGGGGTGATGTGTGAGGAATGTAAGGACGCCCCATCGTTTGATGGAAATGAAAATGATGGACCTACAGAGGACTGAATTCAAAGACACTCCGAAAATCAAAGTGAAGAAATGATGCAGCAGGCGAGTCCATGTTGGTGAAATGTCATTGCAGCAACTCAGAATTGCCCTCAGTAGTCTGTGTGGCCCCCGCGTACTTGTATGGATGCCTGACAACGTCGGGGGAGGCTCCTAATGAGACCACGGATGGTGTCCTGGAGGGTTTCCTCCCAGATCTGGACCAGGACATCACTGAGCTCCTGGACAGTCTGAGGTGCAACCTGGCGGTGTCGGATGGACCGAAACATGACATCCCAGAGGGGTCCTATTGGATTTAGGTCAGGAGAGACTGGGGGCCATTCAATGGTATCATTTCCTTCATCCTCCAGGAACTGCCTGCATGCTCCCCCCACAGGAGGCTGGGCATTGTCATGCACCAGGAGGGACCCAGGACCCACCGCACCAGGAGGAAACCAGGACCTACTGCACCAGGAGGAACCCAAGACCCACTGCACCATGAGGAACCCAGGACCCACCACACCAGGAGGAACCCAGGACCCACCGCACCAGGAGGAACCCAGGACCCACCGCACCAGGAGGAACCCTGGACCCACTGCACCAGGAGGAACCAAGGACCCACTGCACCAGGAGGAACCCAGGACCCACTGCACCAGCGTAGGGTCTGCCAATGGGTCCAAGGATTTCATCCCCATACCTAATGGCAGTCAGGGTGCCATTGTCTAGCCTGTAGAGGTCTGTGTGTCCCTCCATGGAGATGCCCCCCCAGACCATCACTGACCCACCACCAAAACGGTCATACTGAACCATGTTACAGGCAGCAGAACGTTCTCCACGGCTTCTCCAGACCCTCTCATGTCTGTCACATGTGCTCAGGGGGAACCTGCTCTCATCTGTGAAAAGCACAGGGTGCCAGTGGTGGACCTGCCAATTCTGGGGTTCAATGGCAAATGCCAATCCAGCTCTATGGTGCCGGGCAGTGAACACAGGGCCCACTAGAGGACGTCGGGCCTCGGGCCACCCTCATGAAGTCTGTTTCTGATTGGTTGGTCAGAGACATTCCCACCAGTGGCCTGCTGGAGGTCATTTTGTAGGGCTCTGGCAGGGCTCACCCTGTTCCTCCTTGCACAAAGGAGCAGATACCAGTCCTGCTGATGGGTTAAGGACCTTCTACGGCCCTGTCCAGCTCTCCTAGAGGAACTGCCTGTCTCCTGGAATCTCCTCCATGCTCTTGTCTCCTGGAATCTCCTCCATGCTCTTGTCTCCTGGAATCTCTTCCATGCTCTTGTCTCCTGGAATCTCTTCCATGCTCTTGTCTCCTGGAATCTCCTCCATGCTCTGGAGACTGTGCTGGGAGACACAGAAAACCTTCTGGCAATGGTACGTATTGATGTGCCATCCTGGAGGAGTCGGACTGCCTGTGCAACCTCTGTAGGGTCCAGGTATGGCCTCATGCTACCAGTAGTGACACTGACCCGAGCCAAATGCAAAAATAGTGAAAAACAGTCAGAAAAGATGAGTAGGGAAAAATGTCAGTGGCCTCCACCTGTAAAACCATTCCTGTTTTGGGGGTTGTCTCATTGTTGCCCACCTAGCGCACCTGTTCATTTCATGAACACCAAACCAGCTGAAACTGATGAACATCTCCCTCTGCTACTTACCTGACCAGATCCATATCCCGGGAGTTTCATGGACGTGATGCTAGACTCGGATTACAAAGTCTTCCTTCCATTTTTGGAGCACAATTGGATTCCTTTCCACTAGTATTACAGCATCCTAAACTTTCAGATCTGTCGGAAAATGTCCAATCAGAGATTGTCTTGGCGTTATTTCGATCTCTCTCTTTTTTTTTTTTTTTGGAAGTTCCAGTCAAGCAAGTCATTAGTTGGAAGAAATTTTTTTTTTCTGGAGGCCTCAATTTTAAAAGCAATCAGAATGGCGGGGAATGGAACAACTGATTGATTGAGCGACTGGCTTTACCCATGAGGGTATTCCTGCAGGCTGGGCCCCTGTCTGGGGAGAGTGACCCTCTCTATTACTCCCTGTGTAATGGGGGGGGGGGGTAAATGCAACATTTTACAGTTGTCACCGGAACAGGAATAGATGGGAAATCTTCCAATGGGGACACCTGTTCTGGTGATTAAGAAATAATATATCTCACTTTTGGAAAAATATCCTCTCGGTTCCTGTGGTGTCTCTAGGACCGGAAGTGAAGGGAAATCTCCCCAAGGTGGATACAGACCAGGGGCGGAATGACCATTTGGAAACTCGGGCACTGCCGAGGGCCCGGGGTCAGTAGGGGGCCCCATGAGATGCCCCTGGTACCTTTTTTCATAGGCTTTTTTGAGTTTGGGCAAGAACACAGGGGCCCCATGATCCCCTATTGCCCAGGGGCCCCATGAGTTGTCAGTCCGCCCCTGATACAGACAGCAAAATAAATGTGACACACTCTAACCCTTCAATATCTAAATCTTATAATAAAAATTGGCTCTAAAGCTAAAGTTTAATCAGCACTAATTCATTTTTTAAATAAAACCTTCGCAGTCATTACATACCTTATGTTAGATCCAGTGACATCATCATTGGGTCTCTGTGCTTCTCTCTGCAATGCAGGCAGATCACAGCTGGTGGGAGGAGCCAGAAGGGGGCTTTACATAGCTTCCTGAAAACATTAAAGCCCCCTGCCTCGGTACTCATTTCAGGATACAAAAGTAAAAGTTGGTTACTTTGGTTTTGTCGCAGAGAGGCGAAGGCGTGCGTGGTGCACGGGTCGGACCTGAAGGACTTTACCTCGGAACAGCTGGACGACCTCCTGAAGAACCACACGGAGATCGTCTTCGCCCGCACATCGCCGCAGCAGAAGCTGATCATCGTGGAGGGTTGTCAGAGACAGGTACACTTAGCTGCCTTGGAACACCCACACTGGCTTGTGGCCAAATCTGAATGAATGATTTCCGGCCCAGTGAAGCCAGAAAATCACCATGAAAGCCAGGCAACTAGCATTTTCTAGCACAGGGAACACCTGTAACCTCTGTAGCACAGGGAGCACCAATGGCAGCAGTCTCTGTAGCACAGGGAGCACCAATGGCAGCAGTCTCTGTAGCACAGGGAGCACCAATGGCAGCAGTCTCTGTAGCACAGGGAGCACCAATGGCAGCAGTCTCTGTAGCACAGGGAACACCAATGGCGGCAGTCTGTAGCATAGGGAGCACCAACGGCGGCAGTCTGTAGCACAGGGAACACCAATGGCGGCAGTCTGTAGCACAGGGAACACCAATGGCGGCAGTCTGTAGCACAGGGAACACCAATGGCGGCAGTCTGTAGCACAGGGAACACCAATGGCGGCAGTCTGTAGCACAGGGAACACCAATGGCGGCAGTCTGTAGCATAGGGAGCACCAATGGCGGCAGTCTCTGTAGCATAGGGAGCACCAATGGCGGCAGTCTCTGTAGCATAGGGAGCACCAATGGCGGCAGTCTCTGTAGCACAGGGAACACCAATGGCGGCAGTCTCTGTAGCACAGGGAGCACCAATGGCGGCAGTCTCTGTAGCATAGGGAGCACCAATGGTGGCAGTCTCTGTAGTACAGGGAACACCAATGGCGGCAGTCTCTGTACCACAGGGAACACCAATGGCGACAGTCTCTGTAGCACAGGAAACACCAATGGTGGCAGTCTCTGTAGCACAGGAAACACCAATGGTGACAGTCTCTGTAGCACAGGGAGCACCAATGGCGGCAGTCTCTGTAGCACAGGGAACAACAATGGCGGCAGTCTCTGTAGCACAGGGAACACCAATGGCAGCAGTCTCTGTAGCACAGGAAACACCAATGGTGACAGTCTCTGTAGCACAGGAAACACCAATGGTGACAGTCTCTGTAGCACAGGGAGCACCAATGGCGGCAGTCTCTGTAGCACAGGGAACACCAATGGCGGCAATCTCTGTAGCACAGGGAGCACCAATGGTGGCAGTCTCTGTAGCACAGGGAACACCAATGGCGGCAGTCTCTGTAGCACAGGGAATACCAATGGTGACAGTCCCTGTAGCACAGGGAATACCAATGGCGACAGTCTCTGTAGCACAGGGAATACCAATGGCGGCAGTCTCTGTAGCACAGGAAACACCAATGGCGGCAGTCTCTGTAGCACAGGGAACAACAATGGCGGCAGTCTCTGTAGCACAGGGAACACCAATGGCGGCAATCTCTGTAGCACAGGGAACAACAATGGCGGCAATCTCTGTAGCACAGGGAGCACCAATGGTGGCAGTCTCTGTAGCACAGGGAACACCAATGGCGGCAGTCTCTGTAGCACAGGGAACACCAATGGTGACAGTCTCTGTAGCACAGGGAACACCAATGGCGGCAGTCTCTGTAGCACAGGGAACACCAATGGCGGCAGTCTCTGTAGCACAGGGAACACCAATGGCGGCAGTCTCTGGAGCACAGGGAACACCAATGGCGGCAGTCTCTGTAGCTCAGGGAACACCAATGGCGGCAGTCTCTGTAGCTCATGGAACACCAATGGTGGCAGTCTCTGTAGCTCAGGGAACACCAATGGCGGCAGTCTCTGTAGCTCAGGGAACACCAATGGCGGCAGTCTCTGTAGCTCAGGGAACACCAATGGTGGCAGTCTCTGTAGCTCAGGGAACACCAATGGTGGCAGTCTCTGTAGCTCAGGGAACACCAATGGCAGCAGTCTCTGTAGCACAGGAAACACCAATGGTGACAGTCTCTGTAGCACAGGGAACACCAATGGCGGCAGTCTCTGTAGCACAGGGAACACCAATGGTGACAGTCTCTGTAGCACAGGGAATACCAATGGCGGCAGTCTCTGTAGCACAGGGAACAACAATGGCGGCAGTCTCTGTAGCACAGGGAACACCAATGGCGGCAATCTCTGTAGCACAGGGAGCACCAATGGTGACAGTCTCTGTAGCACAGGGAACACCAATGGCGGCAGTCTCTGTAGCACAGGGAACACCAATGGTGACAGTCTCTGTAGCACAGGGAATACCAATGGTGGCAGTCTCTGTAGCACAGGGAACACCAATGGCGGCAGTCTCTGTAGCACAGGGAACACCAATGGCGGCAGTCTCTGTAGCACAGGGAACACCAATGGCGGCAGTCTCTGGAGCACAGGGAACACCAATGGCGGCAGTCTCTGTAGCACAGGGAACACCAATGGCGGCAGTCTCTGGAGCACAGGGAACACCAATGGCGGCAGTCTCTGTAGCTCAGGGAACACCAATGGCGGCAGTCTCTGTAGCTCATGGAACACCAATGGTGGCAGTCTCTGTAGCTCAGGGAACACCAATGGTGGCAGTCTCTGTAGCTCAGGGAACACCAATGGCGGCAGTCTCTGTAGCACAGGAAACACCAATGGTGACAGTCTCTGTAGCACAGGGAACACCAATGGCGGCAGTCTCTGTAGCACAGGGAACACCAATGGCGGCAGTCTCTGTAGCACAGGGAACACCAATGGTGGCAGTCTCTGTAGCACAGGGAATACCAATGGTGACAGTCTCTGTAGCACAGGGAATACCAATGGCGGCAGTCTCTGTAGCACAGGGAATACCAATGGTGACAGTCCCTGTAGCACAGGGAATACCAATGGTGACAGTCTCTGTAGCACAGGGAATACCAATGGTGACAGTCTCTGTAGCACAGGAAACACCAATGGTAGCAGTCTCTGTAGCACAGGGAATACCAATGGTGACAGTCTCTGTAGCACAGGGAGCACCAATGGCGGCAGTCTCTGTAGCACAGGGAACACCAATGGCGGCAATCTCTGTAGCACAGGGAGCACCAATGGTGGCAGTCTCTGTAGCACAGGGAACACCAATGGCGGCAGTCTCTGTAGCACAGGGAATACCAATGGCGACAGTCCCTGTAGCACAGGGAATACCAATGGCGACAGTCCCTGTAGCACAGGGAATACCAATGGCGACAGTCTCTGTAGCACAGGGAATACCAATGGCGGCAGTCTCTGTAGCACAGGAAACACCAATGGCGGCAGTCTCTGTAGCACAGGGAACAACAATGGCGGCAGTCTCTGGAGCACAGGGAACACCAATGGCGGCAATCTCTGTAGCACAGGGAACAACAATGGCGGCAGTGTCTGTAGCACAGGGAACACCAATGGCGGCAATCTCTGTAGCACAGGGAGCACCAATGGTGGCAGTCTCTGTAGCACAGGGAACACCAATGGCGGCAGTCTCTGTAGCACAGGGAGCACCAATGGCGGCAGTCTCTGTAGCACAGGGAACACCAATGGCGGCAGTCTCTGTAGCACAGGGAACACCAATGGCGGCAGTCTCTGTAGCACAGGGAACACCAATGGCGGCAGTCTCTGGAGCACAGGGAACACCAATGGCAGCAGTCTCTGTAGCTCAGGGAACACCAATGGCGGCAGTCTCTGTAGCTCCGGGAACACCAATGGCGGCAGCCTCTCTCACTGCTGAAACTCTCAATGTGGTCTCCTCCACAGGGCGCCATTGTGGCTGTGACTGGCGATGGTGTCAATGACTCTCCGGCTCTGAAGAAAGCTGATATCGGCGTGGCCATGGGCATAGCGGGGTCGGATGTCTCTAAACAAGCTGCGGACATGATCCTATTGGACGATAACTTTGCCTCCATTGTGACAGGAGTGGAAGAAGGTTTGTGACTGTGGGGGGGATATTAGAGTGTAAGCTCTTGTGGCGCTCCGACTGATGTGAATCTATGGCATTTATTATAATGTGCAATTAGTTCGTTGGCACAGCTGATTTTATTCTCTTTTTATATCGCAGGTCGGCTCATTTTTGACAACCTGAAGAAGTCCATCGCCTACACGCTGACCAGTAACATTCCGGAGATCACGCCGTTCTTACTCTTTATCATCGCCAACATCCCTCTGCCTCTGGGCACCGTCACCATCCTATGTATTGATCTGGGCACAGACATGGTATGAAATTCTATGTAGCACAAGTTGCCAGGGTCAGGGAGCATGATGATAGGAGGAGAGAGCAGAGTGACTGGATGATGAGCTCATTCATTTGCTGCTTCTCTTTTCACTTTCCAGTCGTGGGCTGGGGGGGGAGCGACCAGACCTGTATCAGAGAAAAATCAGGTCCCCACCATTATACAGTATATGTATTTCATTTCTATATTTACCTGTGTGCCCTGGAGATCGTCTTTAATGGCGCGTAGCTTACGATCGACTCATTGGAAGAAGAGCTGGCAAGGTTTTGTGGGTGTCTTTTGCCTCCTCTTCACCCTCTCAGTGTCACTGTTCCCCACCTTGTGCAATGGTTATGTAGTCGTGATGGCGGGATGACGTGTCACATGACTCGATTTCTTCTTTTTTTATTATACACTAGGTGCCCGCCATCTCATTGGCCTATGAAGCTGCTGAAAGTGACATTATGAAAAGACAGCCCAGGAACCCCCGGACGGACAAACTGGTGAATCAGCGCCTAATCAGCATGGCGTACGGGCAGATCGGTAAGTGCCAGGCCTCTAAAAGAGAACCAGCTACGTCATGAACTTTTTTTTTAGTTAATGTTCCCCTGAAAAGGTAAAAAAAATACAGCTCTGTCTGTAATATCTTTAATCCTGTGCTTTCCCCTGCACTACCCATTATTGTCCAAAAGATGTCCTCAGTCTTCCTGTTTGGCTGACAACCAGAAGATGAAAGGAAAGACTGTGCTAGCTCCTGATGAAGGGAGAGTTAAGCCCTTGAAATGTGTTGGCTTACTTAATGATCTTTTATCAAGAGCAATAAATCTATACTGGAGGGCTAGAAGTGTCTCTGAAGTGGTATCACAGGGGGGCAGCTGGAGGAGTCCTGGGGATGGTACCACAGGTGGGCAGCTGGAGAAATCCTGGGGTTGTTACCACAGGTGGGCAGCTGGAGGAGTCCCAGGGCTGGTACTACAGGTGGGTCGCTGGAGGAGTCCCAGAGATGGTACTGCAGATGGGCAGCTGGAGGAGTCCTGGGGCTGGTACCACAGGTGGGCAGCTGGAGGAGTCTCAGGGCTGATACCACAGGTGGGCACCTGAAGAGCTAAAGGAGTCTCGGGGCTGGTACCAAAAGTGGGCAGCTGGAGGAGTCTCGGGGCTGGTACCACAGGTGGGCAGCTGGAGGAGTCCCGGGGCTGGTACCACAGGTGGGCAGCTGAAGGAGTCCTGGGCTGGTACCACAGGTGGGCAGCTGGAGGAGTCTCAGGGCTGATACCACAGGTGGGCACCTGAAGAGCTGAAGGAGTCTCGGGGCTGGTACCAAAAGTGGGCAGCTGGAGGAGTCCCGGGGCTGGTACCACAGGTGGGCAGCTGGAGGAGTCCTGGGGCTGGTACCACAGGTGGGCAGCTGAAGGAGTCCTGGGCTGGTACCACAGGTGGGCAGCTGGAGGAGTCCCGGGGCTGGTACCACAGGTGGGCAGCTGGAGGAGTCCCAAGCCTGGTACCACAGGTGGGCAGCTGAAGGAGTCCCGGGGCTGGTACCACAGGTGGGCAGCTGGAGGAGTCCTGGGGCTGGCACCACAGGTGGGCAGCTGAAGGAGTCCCAGGACAGGTACCACAGATGAGTAGTTGGAAGGGATCTCAGGAATGGTACTAAAGGTGCGCAGATGATGCTCTCATCCTTTACGCTTTTTTTGGACTTCTCTGGGGATTAATAGAGATGCCTCATATGTTAGAGAGATGCCTCTTAAGATTGGAATGACACCATTTTGCCTGTGGGTCCAGCGCTCCACCAGCCCATTTCATAGGTTAAAAATGCTTTCTGTGTCCCCATAGAGGAGAATTCACTTCCTGTTCTGTCTGACACCTGGACAGGAAGTGAGGGAAAATCCCTATCAAGGGGACACAGACAGCAGTACAATCCTGATGGGGGTTCTGAACGTTCCATCTTCTACTAGAGAATGTGTTTTCCTTCAGAGTGACACCGATCACCCTCTTACATCCATAATAAGCATACATGCCGCTACATGTGATTTCCCCTGCAGTACCAGTTATTGGCCATAAGATGTCCTCAGTCTACCTGTTTGACTGACACTCAGAAGATGGAAAGACATAGCTCCTGATGAAGGGAGAGTTGAGCCCCTGAAATGTGTTGGCATTTTTGTTTGTTCTATGTTGCTTTTGTTGTCTGTGTCCTAGAGGAGGAAAATTCACATTCCTGTCTGACATCTATCACCTGGACAGGAAGTGAGGAGAATTCCCTGTCAAAGGAACAGAGACAGCAGTAGAATCCTGATGGAGGTTCTGAACCTCCTAAATTCTACTGGAGAATGTATTTTCCTTCAGGTTACACCTATCACCCTCCCACATTTATGCCGCTACATGTGATTTCCCCTGTAATACCTTTTATTGGCCACCAGATGTCCCTAGTCTGTTTGATTAATGGAAGATAGAAGATGGAAGGAAAGACATAGCTCCTGCTGAGCTGAGCCCCCAAATGTGTAGGATTTACCATCTGATTTTTTTTAATCAAGAGTAATCTATACGGGACTTATACATTTGTAACCCTCTCATCCTTTACACTTTCTTTGGACTGCTCCCCTGACCTATAGGGATACCCCGTATGGTAGAGGGCTGCTTCTCATCCTTTACACTTTCCTTGGACTGCTGTCCTCACCCGTAGGGATTTCCTGTATGGTAGAGAGCTGCCTGTTAGGACTGGAAATGACACCAGATTAAATTCACCTTTGGGTCCACCAATACCCATTTCATAGGTTTTAAATGCTGTCTGTGTCCCCGTAGAGGAGAATTCACTTCCTGTTCTTTCTGACCCTTGTCACCTGGACAGGAAGTTCCCTGTCAAAGGGACAGAGACAGCAGTACAATCCTGATGGAGGTTCTGAATCTTCCATACTCTACTGGAGAATGTGTTTTCCTTCAGGGTACACCGATCACCCTCCTGCATCCATAACGAGCACGAATCCTGCTACATGTTATTTCCCCTGTAGTATCATTTAATGGCCACAAGATGTCCTTAGCCTTCCTGTTTAAGTGAGGCCCAGAAGATGGAAGGAAAGACATAGATCCTGATGAAGAGAGAGTTGAGTCACTGAAATGCTTTGGCTTTACCTTCTGATATTTAAAAAAAACAAAACAGGAAGTGATCACTTAATGGCCACAACAGATCTCCCAGCAGCCAGCATCAAGAGAACTGCCCCCCAGCAATAATAGACTCTTCAGGCAACAATGGACCCCCAAAACAAAATACCAGCCTAGAAACAATAGACCCCCAGCAGTTACAACAGATCTCCCAGCAGCCAGCATCAACAGACCCCCCCCTGAGCAATAATAGACTCCTCCGGCAACAATAGACCCCCAAAACAAAACACCAGCCTAGCAACAATAGACCCCCAGCAGCTACAACAGATCTCCCAGCAGCCAGCATCAACAGACGACCCCCCCCCAACAATAATAGACTCCTCCGACAACATTGGACCTCCAAAACAAAATACCAGCCTAGCAATTATAGACCCCCTGCAGCTACAACAGATCTCCCTGCAGCCAGCATCAACAGACCCCCCGAGCAATAATAGACTCCTCCGGCAACAATAGACCCTCAAAACAAAATACCAGCCTAGCAACAAAAGACCCCTGCAGCTACAACAGATCTCCCTGCAGCCAGCATCAATAGACTCCCCCCCCATAACAATATACAATATTCCCCTCCCTCAACAGTAGATCTCTTTCCAACAACGATTGACCCTCATCAACAATAGATCTCCCACAAGCAACAATAGACCTCCCTAGCAACAATAGACCAGCACACAAAAATAGACATCCTTCAGTGACAATGTATCCCCCAGCAGCAACAATAGACCTCCCTGGCAACAATAGACCAGCACACAAAAAAAGACCCCCTTCAGTGACAATGGATCCCCCAGCAGCAACAATAGACCTCCCTAGCTACAATAGGCCAGCACACAAAAATAGATCCCCTTCAGTGACAATGGATATCCCACCAGCAACAATAGACCTCCCTAGCAACAATAGACCAGCACACAAAGATAGATCCCCTTCAGTGACAATGGATCCCCCACCAGCAACAATAGACCTCTCTAGCAACAATAGACCAGCACACAGATACCCTTCAGTGACAATAGATCCCCCAGCAGCAACAATAGACCTCCCTAGCAACTATAGACCAGCACACAAAAGTACACCCCCTTCAGTGACAATGTATCCCCCAGCAGCAACAATAGACCTCCATGGCTACAATAGGCCAGCACACAAAATAGATACCCCAGCAGTCAGCAGCAATAGGTCCTCCAGCACCCCTTGCCATTACATACTCTCAGTGCTGGAGGTGCCCCCAGGGGCATCCCCACTGCGTTCCCGCTGAAGAAAAGCCCTGCTTATCACCCTCCTGCATTCATGATGAGCTCCCAAGCTTTTCCATGCACTATGTGTGATCTCCCCTGTACTACCTTTTATTGGCCACAAGATGTCCTCAGTCTTCCTGTTTGACTGACACCCAGAAGTCGGTGGCAGTCCCTGATGAAGGGAGAGTTGAGGCCCCGAAATGTGTCGTCTTTACCTTCCGCTCTTTCAGCAAATCTATACTGGACCCATCATGAATGTGTGATGCTCTCATGCTTCACCTGGACAGGAAGTGAGGGGAAATCTCTCAAGGGGACACAGACAGCAGTACAACATTGATGGAGGTTCTGAACCGCCCCCTCCCCCGCCCCCTGCTGGAGAATGGGATTCCCTGCAGGTTTTTTTTTTTTTAATTAGCGCAGCTTTTGAAGTGAGAAATAAAAAGAAGCCGGCTTTGTTTTCGCAGTTACGAGCCGCGTAGATGAATTGCCCCGCCGCCGGAGCGAATTGACGGATTACAGCCGAGCGGCGAGGGGCGCGGCAGACGCGGGGAGCCCCGCGGTTTTATTGAGCCTCGGTAAACCAGAACTCTGCGAATAATAGCCGGGCTCCTAATTGCCGGGGCTTTCTTTGTATCGCAGCCGCTGAAATAAATGGTAATCGTGTGATGAATCACTCCCCGCCGACGCCGCGCTCTGCCAGAAAGCGCGGCTAATGAGCTCCCTTTTTTCCTTTGAAGTCGCCTTTTTATTTATTAAAGGGAAAGATTGCATTTCTTATAGAAGACCTGGGGCTGCTAGTGCTGACTTCTGCCTGAAAATGCCAAGTGTCTGGCTGTTCCTGGGCTGTGAGGCGCCGACCCCGGAACAAGCATGCAGCGCAGGAAAGCCAAAGGGAGGCCGGGAGCCGTCGTTTGCATTTTTTGTTCTGAATCAGCGACTTACGGGGCGCCGAATAATGTCAGAGCCAGGAAACAAGCATTTTCAGGAGAACAGAAAATGGTCGCTCCTAGGCTTTAAATCTGACCTCCGACCTCTCCTTCTGTTGTACCGACTCCTCTCCTGGACTGAAACGGCTGATTTCACCGCACACTGTGAGCGTCTCACAATGTGCATTAGAAGCTGCTGCAGGATGTCCAACATCATCTAGTCTTTCCTCCCCAGCCTGACTGTCCCTGGCCCCGCCCCTTTCAATAATTAGAGCTCCGCCTCAGTTCCTGGCTGACGGACGTCCAGCGTTATCTAGTCTTTCCTCCCCAGCCTGACTGTCCCTGGCTCTCCCCCTTTCAATAATTAGAGCTCCGCCTCAGTTCCTGAATGCAGGACGTCCAACGTCATCTAGTCTTTCCTCCCAACCCTGACTGCCCCTGGCCCTGCCCCTTTCAAAAATTTAGAGCTCCACCTCATTTCCTGGCTGGAGGACGTCCAGCATCATCTAGTCTTTCCTCCCAACCCTGACTGCCCCTGGCCCTGCCCCTTTCAATAATTAGAGCTCCGCCTCATTTCCTGGTTGGAGGACGTCCAACGTCATCCTAGCGCTTTCTTCCCAAGCCTGACTGTCCCTGGCCCCGCCCCTTTCAAAAATTAGAGCTCTCATATATCTATATTGTACCGCGCTCCAAAATTAATAAATCTAAGTGCTCTAAATAAATAAATAAATATTGTATATAACTAAAAATTCAATAATAATCTATATCCATAATACTTAAATTCATAATTGCATAATACTTGAATCCATAATTGAAGTGAATCAAAAAAATTTCATTAATATTTGTAAATCAATGCAAAAAAACTGCGTGCCTGAAAAACTATTCAAAAGTGAAAAAATATATAATGATATATAATGAAAATATAAAAAATAGTTCAGTTCATACGAATTGAGATGGTAATGTGAATCAATCTGATTGGCGTGGTAAGTCTATGTTCATGACATGAACCTCTCTCTCCTTCCTCCTCTCCTTTCTCCTCAATTCAGCTTTTCTCAATTAGGATTTTCTCCTCTATCTGCTTGGCTTATTCCTCCATGAACGATACATACATAGAAAAAGGAAAAAGAAACATAGTGTCTTATCCTGAGTAAAAATGTTTAATGAGCTTCTGATCTCCCACTCACATGGTATCAGCAAAAGTAACGCTTTTGTGTAAATAAATCCAGGTCCTCCTGCAAACAGCCCTGCAGGTGTGTGTGTGTTCACTCGCTATACTCGCCGTTTCCTCTGTGGATGCGTGATGACGTCACCGCCCCTCCCCTACGCGTTACGCTACAGGGACTCGTAGCTTCCTCTGGGGGATGTAGTTTTACATGTCATCCTGCACCGAAGGTTATATATATCCTACCGACGCCATTTTTGCTATGATATAATCGTTCTTGATGCCCCCTCCATATTAAAGGAGTCCAAATTGAACCACAATTTTAACAATGTTATATATATTAATAGTGCGCCTCTTCATCCTCCGGCTGCATATCGAATGCTTCCACACACACCTTTCACAATTGGGATTGCAAACTCCTACTTTTACATCGCCATAAAGATAATGATAATCATTACTATAATCTCCACAATTTTCATACCATATCTCCATAATAAACATTTTAATTCATTTATAAACATTTTTAATAGAAATAACCTTAAAATGAATATGACAATAACTAATTTAATAATATGCTAAAATATTAAAATAAAATAAAAATAAAAATAAAAATAAAAAATATAAAATATAAATAAAAAATAAAATAAAAAATATATAAAAATAAAAATAAAAATGAAAAATAAAAGTAAAAAAAAATAAAAAAATAAAAATATAAATAAAAATAGACATAAGAAATAAAAATAAAAATAAAAATAAAAATAAAAAATAAAATAAAAAGAAAATAAAAATGAAATAAAAATAAAAATAAAAATAGAAATAAAAATAAAAATATAAATATATTATTTTATTTTTTATTTTTATTTTTATTTTTATTTCTTATGTCTATTTTTATTTTTATTTTTATTTTTTTTTTACTTTTATTTTTCATTTTTATTTTTATTTTTATATATTTTTTATTTTATTTTTTATTTATATTTTATATTTTTTATTTTTATTTTTATTTTTATTTTTATTTTATTTTAATATTTTAGCATATTATTAAATTAGTTATTGTCATATTCATTTTAAGGTTATTTCTATTAAAAATGTTTATAAATGAATTAAAATGTTTATTATGGAGATATGGTATGAAAATTGTGGAGATTATAGTAATGATTATCATTATCTTTATGGCGATGTAAAAGTAGGAGTTTGCAATCCCAACTGTGAAAGGTGTGTGTGGAAGCATTCGATATGCAGCCGGAGGATGAAGAGGCGCACTATTAATATATATAACATTGTTAAAATTGTGGTTCAATTTGGACTCCTTTAATATGGAGGGGGCATCAAGAACGATTATATCATAGCAAAAATGGCGT
The DNA here is from genome assembly GCF_062004578.1 of Staurois parvus. Taxonomy (NCBI): domain Eukaryota; kingdom Metazoa; phylum Chordata; class Amphibia; order Anura; family Ranidae; genus Staurois; species Staurois parvus. Next base: position 267,184 of record NW_028319901.1, on the reverse strand, counting down.
CGGTAGGATATATATAACCTTCGGTGCAGGATGACATGTAAAACTACATCCCCCAGAGGAAGCTACGAGTCCCTGTAGCGTAACGCGTAGGGGAGGGGCGGTGACGTCATCACGCATCCACAGAGGAAACGGCGAGTATAGCGAGTGAACACACACACACCTGCAGGGCTGTTTGCAGGAGGACCTGGATTTATTTACACAAAAGCGTTACTTTTGCTGATACCATGTGAGTGGGAGATCAGAAGCTCATTAAACATTTTTACTCAGGATAAGACACTATGTTTCTTTTTCCTTTTTCTATGTATGTATCGTTCATGGAGGAATAAGCCAAGCAGATAGAGGAGAAAATCCTAATTGAGAAAAGCTGAATTGAGGAGAAAGGAGAGGAGGAAGGAGAGAGAGGTTCATGTCATGAACATAGACTTACCACGCCAATCAGATTGATTCACATTACCATCTCAATTCGTATGAACTGAACTATTTTTTATATTTTCATTATATATCATTATATATTTTTTCACTTTTGAATAGTTTTTCAGGCACGCAGTTTTTTTGCATTGATTTACAAATATTAATGAAATTTTTTTGATTCACTTCAATTATGGATTCAAGTATTATGCAATTATGAATTTAAGTATTATGGATATAGATTATTATTGAATTTTTAGTTATATACAATATTTATTTATTTATTTAGAGCACTTAGATTTATTAATTTTGGAGCGCGGTACAATATAGATATATGAAATTAACATCCATACACCTGGAGAGGGTGTAAAAAGTACCTGGCGATCTAAATACTTAATTATTTAATCAAGCACGTCAATTGATTTATTAGTCGTTCACTTTATTCATAAATTCAATATTATTAGTATTTTTATACACTGAATTTATTGCTTTATAAGTAAGAAAACTTCTAGTGGCTCACAAGTATTTCATTAATTTGCATTTTTGAAAAATTAGAGCTCTGCTTCAGTTCCTGGCTGGAGGACGTCAAGCATCATCTAGTCTTTCCTCCATCCTGACTGTCCCTGGCCCCGCCCCTTTCAATAATTAGAGCTCCGCCTCATTTCCTGGCTGACGGACGTCCAGCGTCATCTAGTCTTTCCTCTCCATTCTGACTGTCCCTGGCCCTGCCCCTTTCAATAATTAGAGCTCCGCCTCATTTCCTGGCTGACGGATGTCCAGCGTCATCTAGTCTTTCCTCCCCAGCCTGACTGTCCCTGGCCCCGCCCCTTTCAATAATTAGAGCTCCGCCTCATTTCCTGGCTGGAGGATGTCCAACATCATCTAGCTCTTTCCTCCCCAGCCTGACTGTCCCTGGCCCTGCCCCTTTCGATAATTAGAGCTCCGCCTCATTTCCTGGCTGCAGATTGTATAAAGTGTAACTAAAGCCAATTTATATATTTTTGGATAGAGTAAGGAAGCGGTTAGAACCCCTGTAAAGTTTTGATCGCTGTGCCCCTGCTGGTGAGATTTGGGATGTACATGTCCCGGTGACCACTGTCAGAAACGTATGAGAAATCCAAAATATTGTGGCTGCCACCAGAACAGGAAAGAAGGAGAAATCTGCCAATGGGGAACAACCAGGTAAAAGTGGATTTCTCCCCACTTTGGAGAGATTTCCCTTCACTTCCTAATGTTGAGCCCCCGAAACGCGTTGGGTTTGCCTGCTGATCTTTTATTACATCTATACTGGGGGGGTCTTCCCTCTTGAGGACGAAGTATTGTTGTCAGCCTTGCTCTTAAATGGTTTTAAAAAAAACGATTTGTGTACAATAAATATTGATTGATTATAAATCGGAGCGTTTGAGACATTTATGGTATGCAATCCCTTCACAATTATTTGTTTTGGTTGGTGATACTCTAAGGGGTCTATTTACAAAAAATACACCGTGTGGATGTTGCCTACATTTGCACAGGAATGGCGGTCACATTATTTTTAATATGATTATCTCCTATGATCACCAGCTCCATCTAGTGGCCATTTGGAGGTATTGTTCTGAAATATCTTAATAGAAAAAACAGTACCACATTGTGGCCGCTAGATGGAGCCGTTGCTGAGCCAATGAAATGATCTGCCCGCTCTTGTCTTTTCCTCATGGGCATGGTCTGTCTTTTCAGGTATGATCCAAGCTCTGGGCGGCTTCTTCACCTACTTTGTCATCCTGGCGGAAAACGGCTTTCTGCCGGCCCGGTTGCTTGGGATCCGATTGGACTGGGACGATCGCTCAATGAACGATGTGGAAGACAGCTACGGACAAGAGTGGGTAAGTACGGAAAGGCCTAAAACCAGGGGCGGACTGACAACTTATGGGGCCCCCCAGGCAATAGGGGATCATGGGGCCCCTGTGTCCTTGCCCAAACTCAAAAAAGCCTATGAAAAAGGTACCAGGGGCATCTCATGGGCCCCCTACTGACCCCGAGTTTCCAAATGGTCAGTCCGCTCCTGCCTACAACCCGTCAACTCAATGGTGGAGCACATTAGAGGCGGAGCTAACATGGACCAACCACGGTCCAACAGCCATTTGTCTCGGGGTTTCTTCCATTTGTAAAAATTGCAAATTATTTATTCTATTTTTCTTTCTATTGCAATATGATTGGAATGATTGATTGGTTAATTGATTGATTAATTGATTGGATTTCCACGTGCTCATCCCCTGCCTGGACAATATGGGCGACCCCCATTTTTGATGTTTTCGTACATCAGAGCCATTTTTTTTTTTTTTGCAAATTATTCATTCTGGTTTTTTTTCTATTGCAATATAATTGGAATGATTGATTGGTTAATTGATTGATTAATTGATTAGATTTCCAAGTGCTTATCCCCTGCCTGGACGATATGGGCGACCCCCATTTTTGATGTTTTCGTACATCAGCGCCATTTTGTTTTTTTTTGCAAATTATTCTATTTTTTTTCTATTGCAATATAATTGGAATGATTTATTGATTGATTAATTGATTGGATTTCCAAGTGCTCATCCCCTGCCTGGACGATATGGGCGACCCCCATTTTTGATGTTTTCGTACATCAGCGCCATTTTGTTTTTTTTTTGAAAATTATTCTATTTTTTTTCTATTGCAATATAATTGGAATGATTTATTGATTGATTAATTGATTGATTAATTGATTGGATTTCCAAGTGCTCATCCCCTGCCTGGACGATATGGGCGACCCCCATCTTTGATGTTTTCGTACATCAGCGCCATTTTGTTTTTTTTTGCAAATTATTCATTCTATTTTTTTTTCTATTGCAATATAATTGGAATGATTGATTAATTGATTGGATTTCCACGTGCTCATCCCCTGCCTGGACGATATGGGCGACCCCCATTTTTGATGTTTTTGTACATCAGCGCCATTTTTTTGTTTTGCAAATTATTCATTCTATTTTTTTTTCTATTGCAATATAATTGGAATGATTGATTGGTTAATTGATTGATTAATTGATTAGATTTCCAAGTGCTTATCCCCTGCCTGGACGATATGGGCGACCCCCATTTTTGATGTTTTCGTACATCAGCGCCATTTTGTTTTTTTTTGCAAATTATTCATTCTATTTTTTTTTCTATTGCAATATAATTGGAATGATTGATTAATTGATTAGATTTCCAAGTGCTTATCCCCTGCCTGGACGATATGGGCGACCCCCATTTTTGATGTTTTCGTACATCAGCGCCATTTTGTTTTTTTTGCAAATTATTCATTCTGTTTTTTTTTCTATTGCAATATAATTGGAATGATTGATTGGTTAATTGATTGATTGGATTTCCACGTGCTTATCCCCTGCCTGGATGATATGGGCGACCCCCATTTTTGATGTTTTCGTACATCAGCGCCATTTTTTTTTTTGAAAATTATTAATTCTATTTTTTTTCTATTGCAATATGATTGGAATAATTGATTGGTTAATTGATTGATTAATTGATTGGATTTCCACGTGCTTATCCCCTGCCTGGACGATATGGGCGACCCCCATTTTTGATGTTTTTGTACATCAGCGCCATTTTGTTTTTGTTTTTTTGCAAATTATTCATTCTATTTTTTTTCTATTGCAATATAATTGGAATGATTTATTGATTAATTGATTGGATTTCCACGTGCTTATCACCTGCCTGGACGATATGGGCGACCCCCATTTTTGATGTTTTCGTACATCAGCGCCATTTTGTTTTTTTTTGCAGACCTACGAACAGAGGAAGGTGGTAGAATTCACGTGTCACACGGCGTTCTTCTCCAGCATTGTGGTGGTCCAGTGGGCCGATTTGATCATCTGTAAGACCAGAAGGAATTCCGTCTTCCAGCAAGGCATGAAGTAAGAACGTTGGTGGGCGGGGCATGAAAAAAATGACCCATAGCTTAAAAATGGACTTACAGTCAAATTTTTTTTTTTTTTTGGGGGGGTTATATTTACATTTTTGTAATGACAGCAGCATGGGGGACGGGCTTTGATTTGATTTTGGTGACCTCTAACCACACCCGTCTCTCCCCAGGAACAAGATTTTGATATTTGGGCTCCTTGAAGAGACCGCGCTTGCTGCTTTCCTGTCCTACTGCCCAGGGATGGACGTGGCCCTCCGAATGTACCCTCTGAAGTGAGTAGATCCCAGTCCCCACAGGGGCTCTTGCGTAGAAGGAACGAGAGGAGGCACCTGCCTTTCCTGGTGGCCCATGTTATTATATTGCTACTGCGTTGCTCCTTCCCGGCCGCTGTACATATTTCACGCTTCTGTACATTTCCTGCTCCCCTGCAGCACACTATGGTTTCTTCCTTTGGCTTGTACCTCACTGCCCCATAGGAAGGAACCATGGCACACTATTGGGTAGACAGGTATTTGACCCACCAAAAGGGTCAAACACATGCAGTAGTCAAGGGACGGGGCACTTGAAAGGTAAGTACAGTGAAGGAAATGTGTATTTGCTACCCTGCTGATGTTGAATGTTCGCCCCTCACAAAGAAATGATCGGTCTACAAATGGAATGTTCGGTGTATTGTAACACTGAGAGACAGAATACAACAACAAATTCAGCAGAAATGCGTCTAACAAATGATGACTGATCTGCATGTTCATGAGGGAAAGAAGGATTTGATCCCCTTCACAAAACATGACTTAGTACTTGGTGGCAAATCCCTTGTTGGCCATCACAGAGGTCAGATGTTTCCTGTAGTTGGCCCCCAGGTTCGCACACATCTCAAGAGGGATTTTGGCCCACTGCTCTTGGCAGATCCTCTCCAAGTCATTAAGGTTTGGTGGCTGACGTTTGGCAACTCGAACTTTCAGCTCCCTCCACAGATTTTCAATCGGCTAGGCCACTCCAGGACCTTAATGTGCTTCTTCTTGAGCCACTCCTTTGTTGCCTTGGCCGTGTGTTTTGGGTCATTGTCATGCTGGAACACCCATCCACCACCCATTTTCAGTGCCCTGGCTGAGGGAAGAAGGTTCTCACCCAAGATTTGAGGGTACATTGCCCCATCCATCGTCCTTTTGATGCGGTGCAGTTGTCCTGTCCCCTAAGCAGAAAAACCCCCCAAAGCAGAATGTTTCCACCACCATGTTTCACAGTTGGGATGGTGTTCTTGGGGTCATAGGCAGCGTTCCTCCTCCTCCAAACACGGCGAGTTGAATTGATGCCAAAGAGCTGGATTTTGGTCTCATCTGACCACAACACTTTCCACCAGTCCTCCTCTGCATCATTCAGATGTTCAGTGGCAGACTTCAGACGGGCCTGGACATGGGCTTTCTTGAGCAGAGGGACCTTGCGGGCACTGCAGGATTTCAGTCCTTGTCGGCGTAGTGTGTTACCAATTGTTTTCTTGGTGACTGCGGTCCCAGCTGCCTGGAGATCATTGACAAGATCCTCACGTGTAGTTCTGGGATGATTCCTCACTGTTCTCATGATCATTGACACTCCACGAGGTGAGATCTTGCATGGTGCACCAGACCTAGGGAGACTGACACTTGTTTTGTGTTTCTTCCATTTGTGAATGATTGCACCAACTGTTGTCACCTTCTCACCAAGCTGCTTGGCCATAGTTTGGTAGCCCAGTCTACAAAACTATGTCCCTGACATCCCTGGACAGCTCTTTGGTCTTTGCCATGGTGGAGAGTTTAGAATCTGATGGTTTGATTGCTCCTGTGGACAGGTGTCTTTTATACAGGTAACACAATGAGATTAGCAGCACTCCCTTTAAGAGACTGCTTCTAATCTCAGCTTGTTACCTGTATGAAAGACACCTGGGAGCCAGAAATCCTGCTGAATGATAGGGGATCAAATCCTTCTTTCCCTCATGAACATGCAGATCCGTCATCATTTGTTAGACGCATTTCTGCTGAATTTGTTGTTGTTATTCTGTCTCTCAGTGTTACACCGAACATTCCATTGTTAGACCGATCATTTCTGTGTGAGGGGCGAACATTCCATTGTTAGACCGATCATTTCTGTGTGAGGGGCAAACATTCAACATCAGCCGGGGAGCAAATACGCATTTCCTTCACTGTATATTGCCTCTACAGTTTGTTCTTTCTACATAAGCGTGATCCCAGACATGGCCCCAACCTATAAGGAGAAGCCACATGGCGATGAGTTAATTTCGGGCTTTTCCTTCTATATACAGTTGTGGCCAAAATTATTCAACCCCCAATGCTGTAAAGGGGTTTAGGGACTATAGTGTACATTTGGAATTGTATTCAGAATCAAATCCTACAAGGACGTTGTAACTACCCAAATGCAACTAAAATGACATCAATTGTTTATGTAATACAGTAGTAAATGGTTCTTATGTGGTTTCTTCATTGCCACAATTATTCAACCCCTTAAAGACTACCACTCTGAAGAACAGAGGTTCATACAGGTGCTTTCCATCAGGTATTGAAAACACCTGTGGATGTCACCGAGCAGCAATCAAGCATAATAAGCACCAATTAGGCAGCTTTAAAATGACTGTGATACTCAGCTCCTTCTAGACATTTACTGGTGTGGTTACAAACATGGTGAAGGCAAGAGAATGGTCCAGGAAGACAAGAGAAGAGGTGATTTCTCTTCACAGGAAGGGCAATGGCTATAAGAAGATTGCAAAGATGTTAAACATACCAAGAGACACCTTAGGAAGCATCATTCGCAAATTCAAGGCAAAGGGCACTGTTGAAACGCTACCTGGTCGTGGCAGAAAGAAGATGCTGACTTCGACTGCTGTGCGCTACCTGAAGCGTAGAGTGGAGAGAAGTCCCCGTGTGACTGCTGAGGAACTGAGAAAAGATTTGTCAGATGTGGGTACAGAAGTTTCAGCCCAGACAATAAGACGCACACTGCGTAATGAAGGCCTCCGTGCCAGAACTCCCAGGCGTACCCCCTTGCTGTCTCCAAAGAATAAGAAGAGTCGACTGCAGTATGCCAAAAGCCATGTGGACAAACCACAAAAGTTGTGGGATAGTGTTCTGTGGACTGATGAAACAAAATTAGAACTGTTTGGGCCCATGGATCAACGCTATGTTTGGAGGAGGAAGAACAAGGCCTATGATGAAAAGAACACCTTGCCTACTGTGAAGCATGGTGGAGGGTCAATCATGCTTTGGGGCTGTTTTGCTTCTGCAGGTACAGGGAAGCTTCAGCGTGTGCAAGGTACCATGAATTCTCTTCAGTACCAGGAGATATTGGATGGAAACGTGATGCAGTCCGTCACACACCTGAGGCTTGGGAGACGTTGGACCTTTCAACAGGACAATGATCCCAAGCATACCTCCAAGTCCACTAGAGCATGGTTGCAGAGGAAAGGCTGGAACATTTTGGAGTGGCCATCGCAGTCACCAGACTTAAATCCGATTGAGAACCTCTGGTGGGACTTAAAGAAAGCAGTTGCAGTGCGCAAGCCTAAGAATGTGACTGAACTGGAGGCCTTTGCCCATGAAGAATGGGCGAAGATACCCGTAGATCGCTGCAAGACACTTGTGTCAAGCTATGCTTCACGTTTAAAAGCTGTTATAACTGTAAAAGGATGCTGTACTAAGTACTAAGATTGAATGTCACTTGGGGGTTGAATAAAACTGATAATGCTGTGAGCACAGAAAAGACATTTGTGGTTATTTCATTATAACTGTTATGTTATATTTGTCTGACCTACAAGTGCCTCTTTAATGTAAATGTAAGCAAGATGACTGAATGATCAAAAGCAATGTCAAACTGGCCAAAACACTCAATTTCAGTGGGGGTTGAATAATTTTGGCCACAACTGTACATAATATGTTTGATAGGTAAAGCAGAACCCCGGCCAAAAATTTAAATATAAAAAAAACCCAGATGCATTATGGACCGTCAGTGCAGAGATTTCCCCCGCAGTACTTTTTTCTGCCTCTAGATGTCCTCAGTCTGATAACCAGCATCATTCAACACAGTTTGTCTGAGCTGAGATGATCCCGGACGCACCCCCAACCTAATAGAAGCAGCACAGCGATGAGTTCATCTCGAGCTGTTTCTTCTATATAAGTAATAGGTAGGTAGGTAAAGGTAAAGGAGAACCCCAGCCAAAAATTAAAAATATAAAAAAAAACTCAGCTGCAATATGGACCTTCAATGCAGAGATTTCCATCCCCCCCAGCAGTACTTTTTCTGCCACTGGACATCTTCAATCCGATAACCAGGATCATTCAACACAGTTCTGAGTCCAGATCATCCCGGACGCACCCCCAACCAAAAAGGAGAAGCAGCGCGGTGATGAGTTCAGCTCAGGTCTGTTCTATATAAGTGATATGTTTGATAAGTAAAGCAGAACCTCATCCAAAAATGAAAATATAAAATTAAATTCCGCTGCATTATGGACCTGCATTGCTGTGATTTCTTTTTTTCTGCCACTGAATGTTCCCTGATGACCACAGTCATTGAACCCAGTTCCTCTGAATCCAGATCCTCCCGGACGAGCCCCCAACCTAAAAGGAGAAGCAGTACAACAATGAGCTCGTCTCCTTGTCACTCTGCTCTCTCCTCCCATCAGCATGCTTCTTGCTAGAGCATGAACTGATCAGTTCCTTGTGCTGCTTCTTCCTCTCAGACTCCTGCTCTGCTGTACCACAACTGCAATAGGCTGACACCAGGTCAGGGTCAGGTACTTACACCGCTGGCACGTTTAATGATGTATTAATGATCACAGAGCTGCATGAAATCTTTCCGGAGTTCTGCTTTAAATAGTCTTTGGAGATCAGAACCAGGGGCGGACTGACCATTTGGAAATTCGGGCACTGCCCGAGGGCCCGAGGTCAGTAGGGGGCCCCATGAGATGCCCCTAGTACCTTTTTAATAGGCTTTTTTGAGTTTGGGCAAGGACACAGGGGCCCCATGATTCCTTATTGCCTCGGGGCCCCATGAGTTGTCGGTCCGCCCCTGGTTGGAACGTAAGGCCAAAAGAGGAACAAGAGGATTTGATCCTAAAAGCGGGAAAGTCCCTCCACACAAGGGACAGTTGGGTGCCAGGCAGAGGCAGACTGAGCATTTGGGTGTACGGGCACTGCCCGAGGGCCCAGGTTCAGTAGGGGGCCCCATCAGATGCCCCTAGTACCTTTCATAGGCTTTTTTGGGTGTGGTTTGAGTGTGGGTGAGGACACAGGGGCCCCATGATCCCCTATTGCCCGGGGGGCCCCATGAGTTGTCAGTCCGCCCCTGGTGCCAGGATGTATACCTGGTGGATTCTGTAGAGAGGCTTACTAATGCCTCCTTGGTGCAGTTACCAGTATGTCCAGCAGGGGGTGCTGCTAGTTTACTACAGTGACAGTACACTCCACAAATCCAAATATTCGCTGCATGGATTGGCTGCATATCATTCATCAGGACTCAGGCGTATTGCAGAGCGCGCCATGAGACAGATATGAAGGACCTTCTGCACGTACATCCTGTATAATACAAAGACAATATTCTCTATGCAGGCTCTAATCATGTCAAACACCCACAAGGCAGCCCATGCGATCTGTACATAGGATGGAAAGGGTTGTGTAGGAAATCTGTAACAAATGCATGAAAGAGACTTTTCTTTACTTTCCTCCCGTGACAGGGTGACGTGGTGGTTCTGTGCCTTCCCGTACAGCTTACTGATCTTCGTGTATGACGAAGTGCGCAAATTGATCCTGCGCCGTGACCCCGGAGGTAAGAACGATTGACACTCGGATCTCTCCTCCAGACACAGTGGAACACCGATCATCGTACGGGACCTTACAAATTTACATAATTGGTGTCAGTGGAAGGAATAATACCCCATAATTGGTGTCACTAGGAGGAATAGTGCCCCATCATTGGTGTCAGTGGGAGGAATAGTGCCCCATAACTTGTGTCAGTGGGAGGAATAGTGCCCCATCATTGGTGTCAGTGGGAGGAATAGTGCCCCATCATTGGTGTCAGTGGGAGGAATAGTGCCCCATCATTGGTATCAGTGGGAGGAATAGTGCCCCATCATTGGTGTCAGTGGGGGGAATAGTGCCCCATAACTTGTGTCAGTGGGAGGAACAGTGCCCCATCATTGGTGTCAGTGGGAGGAATAGTGCCCCATCATTGGTGTCAGTGGGAGGAATAGTGCCCCATCATTGGTATCAGTGGGAGGAACAGTGCCCCATCATTGGTGTCAGTGGGAGGAATAGTGCCCCATCATTGGTGTCAGTGGGAGGAATAGTGCCCCATCATTGGTATCAGTGGGAGGAATAGTGCCCCATCATTGGTGTCAGTGGGAGGAATAGTGCCCCATCATTGGTGTCAGTGGGAGGAATAGTGCCCCATAACTTGTGTCAATGGGAGGAATAGTGCCCCATCATTGGTATCAGTGGGAGGGATAGTGCCCCATCATTGGTATCAGTGGGAGGAATCGTGCCCCATCATTGGTGTCAGTGGGAGGAATAGTGCCCCATCATTGGTGTCAGTGGGAGGAATAGTGCCCCATCATTGGTGTCAGTGGGAGGAATAGTTCCCCATCATTGGTGTCAGTGGGAGGAATAGTGTCCCATCATTGGTGTCAGTGGGAGGAATAGTGCCCCGTCATTGGTGTCAGTGAGAGGAATAGTGCCCCATCATTGGTATCAGTGGGAGGAATATCTGTCTTTGGTGACAGTGGAAGGGATGGTGCCTCGTATCAGTGGACTGCCCCCAGAACCAGATATAGGCAAGCAAAGGGCCACATTTCGGAGACCCGTGCATAAAGCAGATTATTCACAACAGCTGTGTGAATACAGAAATCATGCGCGCAGTGAATGCTCGATAACTAGACCCCCTAAGGCATTTTATCTGTCATGACCAGGGGGGGGGGGGGTGGATGGTGTCAGTAAATGTTCTACTTTATAAAAAGCACTTCTCTATCTTCTCTTGAACGCCGACTAACTCTGCAGTAGTTCCTGATTATGTTCCTTCTTACGTTTCCAGGATGGGTGGAGAAAGAGTCGTACTATTAAGGACTTGGCATGCCAGGAAGGAACCATCTGAGAAGGAAGAATGCCGATGCCGTGGATTAGTCGGTTTCATAATACCCTAAGCATTAGTTTATTTTAACCTGCTGTGTAAGCTCGGGGGTGGGGGGGAGGGGAAAGGTTGATGACACCAGCGGGGGGCGTAAGTGGTCAAGTCAGCTTATCCTTTTTGGTCGAAGTTTTGAAAGCTTCCCGATCTTCGCAAAAGGTCCACTTTAGCCTTTCAAGAAATTGTAGGTACGGCACAGAAACTTTTTTTTTCTTTTCCAAATCTGCACCTCATTCACCGAAAAAATTGTAACAATACTCCAACCGAATCCACCGTCGATATTGCATGATCTCCTAAATATTTGATGTTCGTTGAAGTCTATCTAAAGCCAAAGTTTTGGATGAAGTGTGGAAGAATGGCTACTCGGGAGATTCGCCCTTTTCTTTTCGTCCTGGTGGCCACCGTCATAGAGACATCACGTGGCTGGAAGCCCAAAAATTCCATAGCTGGAGGTGGCCACGTAGCGTTTCCCTTTGGCTTTGAAGAGATTTTCTTCCTGTTGTCCTGACAGATGACGAAGGAAAATCTCCCTGAGGGGACACGCACAGAAAAAAAAATACCAACTCTTCACCAATCCAAAATTTTTCAAAAAATTACTTTAGATACACTTTAATGGGAACTGCATGAGGGACCGTCATGGGCCAACGTTGAAGTCCTCTACTTAACGAAACTGGGTGTCCGATGGATGAAACACCACTAAGGTTTAAAAAAAAATGGTTGGAACCGTTTCTCAAAGTGAATCGGTCAAACAGGAGGACTTCCAGTCGCCATCATCCATTGGATATTCTATGCCGCCAAGTGAAGCATTTTCAGAACGTTCTTGAGTGTCTCTTAGCTGCCACTTTTTAAATCCCAAGGATGGTTCAGAAGTTGAGTTGGTTGTTCAATTCCTTGATTGGACAAGCTTCTTCCATGGTTGAGGCCTAGGAAACCGTACACATACCTGCCGGTCTCAGTAAGTATTCAATAATACGGTAGGCTCAGGAGATGGAAGAAACGCTCGGTTCACCCACCCGTTGAGTTGCTTGTTCAACTCTTTGATTGGACAACCTTCTTCCATGGTTGAGGCCTTGTAAACCATACACATACCTACTGGTCTCAATAAGTAACCAATAATATTGTAGTCTCAGGAGATGGAAGAAATGCTTAGTTCACCCACCCGTTGAGTTGCTTGTTCAATTCCTTGATTGGACAACCTTCTTTCATGTTTGAGGCCTAGGAAACCGTACATATACCTACTGGTCTCTGTAAGTAACCAATAATACGGTAGACTCAGGAGATGGAAGAAACGCTCAGTTCACCCACCCATTGAGTTGCTTGTTCAACTCTTTGATTGGACAACCTTCTTTCATGGTTGAGGCTCAGGAGATGGAAGAAACGTTCGGTTCACCCACTCGTTGAGTTACTTGTTCAACTCTTTGATTGGACAACCTTCTTCCATGGTTGAGGCCTAGGAAACCGTACACATACCTGCCAGTCTCAGTAAGTATCCAATAATACGGGAGGCTCAGGAGATGGAAGAAACGCTCGGTTCACCCACCCGTTGAGTTGCTTGTTCAACTCTTTGATTGGACAACCTTCTTCCATGGTTGAGGCCTAGGAAACTGTACACATACCTGCCAGTCTCAGTAAGTATCCAATAATTTGGGAGGCTCAGGAGATGGAAGAAACGCTTGGTTCACCCACCCATTGAGTTGTTTGTTCAATTCTTTGATTGGACAACCTTCTTCCATGGTTGAGGCCTTGTAAACCATACATATACCTACTGGTCTCAGTAAGTAACCAATAATATAGAAGGCTTAGGAGATGGAAGAAACGCTCGGTTCACCCACCTGTTGAGTTGCTTGTTCAACTCTTTGATTGGACAACCTTCTTCCATGGTTTAGGCTTAGGAAACCGTACACATACCTACTGGTCTCAGCAAGTAACCAATAATATGGTAGGCTCAGGAGATGGAAGAAATGCTCAGTTCACCCACCCATTGAGTTGTTTGTTCAACTCTTTGATTGGACAACCTTCTTCCATGGATGAAGCCTAGGAAACCATACACATACCTACTGAACTCCGTAAGTAACCAATAATGTGGAAGCCTCAGGAGATAGAAGAAACGCTCCGTTGAACAACAACCCCTTGAGTTGGTTGATCAGTTCTCTGACTGGACAACTTCCTTCCATGGTTGAGGCCTCAAGACCCACACACATACCTGCCGGTCAATATAGAAACCTCCAAAGATGGAAGAAACACTCAGTTCACCCCCCACTTTTGACATTTCAGACCACATTGACCGCATTGGGTGGAGTTATCAAGGGAAAGGGCGCTCCCCATTCAGTAAATGTCCCCCTTGGCGGTGTATTAAAATCCAATAATGATCGTGATTGACGTCCTCCTTAAAGGGTAGCTGTAAGGATCGAAAAATATAGGACCTACCATGGCTGATTTAGTTTACAGGAACTGTAGGCTCCAGGGAAGCTAAGCCAGATATGGCACCTCCAATTTTCTTTCCTGGCAGAGGTGGCAGCCATTTTTTTAAAACCCAACTCGTATTTCGAGAATCGATTTGCTAAGCCGTCCGTGATGTCAGTAGGTTCTTCTGTTAGGTCCACAATTCCCTGGAAGTTCACAGGCAGAGCCATTGTTCAAGTGACAAAATGGCGGCCGTCACGCCAATGATGGGTATGCATTCAACTATCAAGGATGACCCGGTGCCCCCTGTTCCTTCTAGGTGATCCATACAGTGTCTTGCCTTACTTTTTACTGTCCTATATAACCCTGTACTTTATATAACGTTTGTTTGTAAAGACTACCTTGTCACATTTATAGAGTCTTGGCTGGTTTTTTTTTGCGCCGTTGACCACCAGTCCGCCCCACTGGAAAACCTGGCAAACTGGGAACCCCTGCATGCAAAGCATGGGAGAAATTCTCAAACACGCCCACTTCAGCCTCCTCGCTCTCTCTCCCGTACAGAAATTCTCACATTCACTTCACAGATAATTCTTCAGGGGATGAGGAGCTCTGGATCAGTCCAGGTGTATATGAAAGGTTCAATGTTTTTATGTTGGAATCAATTGGCAACTCTGTGGCCCCTTTCACACGGGTTCCGTATGTTTTCATCAGTCTGTTTACGGATGAAAAATGCCGCGCCCCCCCCTTTCTATTTCTATGGACTAGCGGATGTAAACGGAGGATTGAAAAATGAATGTAAAAGGATGAAAACAGATGTACACAGAAGAAAAACAGATGTAAATGGACGAAAACCGGATGTAAACAGATGAAAAATGGATGTAAATGGATGTACACAGATGAAAAATGGATGTAAACGGATGTACACAGATAAAAACGGAGGATCATCTGTTTATATCCGTTAATGTCCGCATCCGTTAACATCCGTTTTTTGAATGGAAGAAAAGCCAATTCTCTTCCTTTATAAAAAGAAACAGAACAGACAAAAAACAGATGTAAATAGGTGAAAACCGATGTAAACGGATGAAAACAGATGTAAACTGACAAAAATGGATCTAAGCGGATGTAAATGGATGCAAAATGGAGGTAAATGGAGGAAAACGGACGAAAAACCGATGTAAACTGACAAAAACGGGTGTAAACAGATGAAAACATATGTAAACGGATGAAAACATATGTAAATGGGCGAAAAACGTATGTAAACTGACAAAACGGATGTAACCATGAAAACGGCTGAAAAACAGATGTAAACGGATGAAAAATGGATGCAAATGGATGAAAACGGATGTAAAAAGACAAAAAAACTGATGCAAATGGATGAAAACGGATGTACATGGACAGAAAAATGGATGTAAATAGATGTACACAGATGAAAAACGGATGTAAATGGATGAAAATGGATGTACACGGACAAAAAAAAGGATTTAAATGGAGGAAAACGAATGTACACGGATGAGCAATGGATATACACAGATGAAAAACATGGACAAAAACGGATGTACTTGGACAAAAACGGATGTAAACGGATGTACGCAGATGAAAAATGGATGTAAACAGACAAAAACGGATGAACACGGGTGAAAAACAGATGTAAATAGACAAAAATGGATGTACATGGACGAAAACCAGATGTAAACGGATAAAAACAGATATACACGGCCAAAAAACAGATGCTGATCGATTAAAACGGATGTACATGGATGAAACATGGATGTAAACGGACGAAAACAGATGTACACGGATGAAAAACAGATGTAAATGGATGAAAACGTATGTACACGGACGAAAAATGGATGTTAATGGATTAAAACAGATGTACATGGACAAAAATGGATGTAAACAGACAAAAACAGATGTACACGGATGAAAAACGGATGTAAATGGATGAAAATAGATGTAAATGGATGAAAAGTGATGTAAAAGGACAAAAACGGATGTACACAGCCGAAAAAAGGATGTAAATGGATGAAAACGGATGTACATGGGCGAAAAAAGGATGTAAGTGGATGAAAACGGATGTACATGGACGAAAAACAGATGTACACATACGAAAAACGGATGTAAATGGATGTACACGGATGGAAAATGGATGTAAATGGATGTAAACAGATGTACATGGATGAAAACGGATGTGGATGGATGAAAAACATGTAAAGGGATGAAAAACGGATGTAAACAGATGAAAACGGCCAAAAAAGGATGTAAATGAATGAAAACAGATGTAAACGGGCGGAAAACAGATGTAAATAGACAAAAAATGGATGTAAACGGACAAAAATGGATGTAAATGGACAAAAACGGAGAAAAACGGATGTAAACGAATAAAAAACGGATGTAAACGGATGAAAAACTGATGTGAACTGATCCAATTTTTCTTGGAAAAAAACATGAATGAACCGATGGAAAAAAACGGAACGCCCGCGTGAAAGGGGCCTATGGAATCTATTCATAAAACAATTTGCTGCACGAATCTGACACACATTTTCAAAAGTCGCCCCACAGTTGCGATATTTTGTCCAACACGATTATTTCCTATGATCGCAAGCGCCATCTAGCGGCCATAAGGCGGTATTTCCTTAAAAAATATATGGGTTAAGAAAAAAAAAACGCATTGCGGCCACTAGGTGGCGCTGTCATAGGAAATGATCATATTAGAAAATGTCAGCGATTTTTTTTTTTTCGTTCAACATTTTTTGACCAATAGGATGGTTTTGGTTTTATAGGAAAAATAGGATAACGGGTGGAATCGCCACTCCACACATACAATTCCAACATGATGTTCTATTCAAGATCGCCGAGGCACATTCAACGCGTTTCGGCGGTCGCGCCCCCCTTCTTCAGAGCTCACGAATGTATCAAACCGTAGATGTATCCAATGTCTTATCTAAAACAATTAAATCATTTGTATTCCTGTTGTTATGGATACGACATCAATGATATATGTTTCTATGGGTTTATGTATTCATTGCCCTGAAGAAGTGACAGCTGCCGAAACGCGTTGGATTTTCCTCGGCAAGCTTCAATAAAATGTTTTTTCTGGACTTTTATACATTCTATGTTTAATCCCAGATAGGAAATAGAGAGAGAGGAAGTCACGCAATATTTGTTCGGGCCCCTTGAACGCAGGGAATTCTCCACTACAGGTTGCTCCGCCCCACCGCCACTTGAGATCTGGGTGTCAGAGGCAGAGCAAGCCGTCCAAGCTCACCAATGGAATGCAGGAGAAGGAAGACTCTGCACATCAGAGGGATCATTAGTAGGCATGGTTATTGTGTGGGATATCCACAGTACCCGCCCTAGGGCACCTATTCAACGCGTTTCACCCACAAGGGTTTATTTGTAGAGGGCTTTATTCTTTGTACTAGTGACTCCGTAGGGGTCACTAGTATCCATCTTTAATGCGCAGGAGATTCACAAACATGGCTCTGACAGCACCCGCCCTAGGACGCCTGTTCAACGCGTTTCACCCACAAGGGATTAATTATAAAGGGCTTTATTGTTTTTTTTACAAAGGAGGTCACCACACACCGGAGGAGTCATTATATCATATTTATTGTGCAGGCTGTTCACAAACATGGCTCTGACAGCACCCGCCCTAGGACACCTATTCAACGCGTTTCACCAGCAAGGGCTTATTTGTTGTTTATGAAGAAGGAGGTCACCACACACTGGAGGATTCATTTGTCTCTATGTTTATTGTGCAGGATATTCACAAACATGGCTCTGACAGCACCCGCTCTAGGACACCTATTCAACGTGTTTCACCCACAAGGGCTTATTATAGAGGGCTTTATTGTTCTTTATGAAGAAAGAGGTCACCACACACCAGAGGGGTCACTAGTATCCATCTTTATTGTGCAGGAGATTCACAAACATGGCTCTGACAGTACCAGGCCTGGGACACCTATTCAACGCATTTCACCCACAAGGGCTTAATTATAAAGGGCTTTATTTTTTTTATGAAGAAGGAGGTCACCACACACCAGAGGGGTCATTAGTATCCATCTTTATTGTGCAGGATATTCACAAACATGGCTCTGACAGTACCCACTCTAGGATGCCCTCCAACGCGTTTCACCCACAAAGACTTATTTGTAGAAGGCTTTATTGTTCTTTATGAAGAAGGAGGTCACCACACACTGGAGGAGTGACTAGTAGCCATCTTTATTGTGCAGGATATCTACAAACATGGCTCTGACAGTACTCACCCTAGGATGTCTAACCAACGCGTTTCACCCACAAGGACATATTTGTAGAGAGCTATATTGTTTTTTTTACGAACAAGGAGGTCACCACACACTGGAGGAGTCATTAGTATCCATCTTTAATGTGCAGGATATCCACAAAAATGGCTATGACAGTACCCGCCCTAGGACACCTATTCAACGCGCTTCACCCACAAGGGCTTAATTATAAGGGGCTTTATTTTTTTTTTACGAAGAAGGAGGTCACCACACACTGGAGGATTCATTCGTATCTATGTTTATTGTGCAGGATATCCACAAACATGGCTCTGACAGTACCCATTCTAGGACACCGATTCAACGCGTTTCGCCCACAAGGGCTTATTATAGAGGGCTTTATTGTTCTTTATGAAGAAAGAGGTCACCACACACCGAAGGGGTCACTAGTATCCATTTTTATTGTGCAGGATATTCATAAACATGGCTCTGACAGTGGCCGCCCTAGGACATCTATTTAACGCGTTTCACCTACAAAGGCTTAACTATAAAGGACTTTATTGCTCTTTTTGAAGAAGGAGGTCACCACACACCGGAGGGTTCACTAGTATCCATCTTTGTTGTACAGGATATTCACAAACATGGCTCTGACAGTACCCACCCTAGGATGCCTAACCAACGCGTTTCACCCACAAGGACTTATTTGTAGAGGGCTTTATTGCTCTTTATGAAGAAAGAGGTCACCACACACCGGAGGGTCACTAGCACCCATCTTTATGGCTCTGACAGTACCCACCCTGGGGCACCTATTCAACGCGTTTCACCCAGAAGAGCTTAATTATAAAGGGCTTTATTGTTTTTTTACACAGAAGGAGGTCACCACACACCGGATGGTTCACTAGTATCCATCTTTGTTGTACAGGATATTCACAAACATGGCTCTTACAGTACTCACCCTAGGACGCCTAACCAACGCGTTTCACCCACAAGGACTTATTTGTAGAGGGCTTTATTGTTCTTTATGAAGAAAGAGGTCACCACACACCGGAGGGGTCACTAGCACCCATCTTTATGGCTCTGACAGTACCCACCCTTTTTGAGTTCGGGTGAGGACACAGGGGCCCCATGATCCCCTATTGAGAGTCCCGAGGTCAGTAGGGGGCCCCATGAGATGCCCCTGGTACCTTTTTTATAGGCTTTTTTGAGTTTGGGCGAGGACACAGGGGCCCCATGATCCCCTATTGAGGGCCCGGGGTCAGTAGGGGGCCCCATGAGATGCCCCTAAACCTTTTTCATAGGCTTTTTGGAGTTTGGGTGAGGACACAGGGGCCCCATGATCCCCTATTGAGGGACTGGGGTCAGTGGGGGGCCCCAAGAGATGCCCCTGGTACCTTTTTCATAGGCTTTTTGGAGTTTGGGCAAGGACACAGGGGCCCCATGATCCCCTATTGAGGGCCCGAGGTCAGTAGGGGGCCCCATGAGATGCCCCTGGTACCTTTTTCATAGGCTTTTTTGACTTTGGCCAAGGACACAGGGGCCCCATGATCCCCTATTGAGGGCCCGAGGTCAGTAGGAGGCCCCATGAGATGCCCCTGGTACCTTTTTCATAGGCTTTTTTGAGTTTGGGCAAGGACACAGGGGCCCCATGATCCCCTATTGAGGGCCCGGGGTCAGTAGGGGGCCCCATGAGATGCCCCTGGTACCTTTTTCATAGGCTTTTTGGAGTTTGGGCAAGGACACAGGGACCCCATGATCCCCTATTGCCCGGGGGCCCCATGAGTTGTCAGTCCGCCCCTGATGTCAACCAACAGCGTACAGAACGCCTCCAAAAATGCAATTCCCGTTAAGCATCTTAGGCATCCTCTGCAATAGGAATTTCAGTTTTGGTGACACCGAGAGCGCCCCAGGCGATTATAATGAACCAGATCCTCCCTTCCAGAATCAGTCCGGTAAAACCAACAGCTGTTCCTTCACAATAACAAAAGGTAGGAATCTGCCGCAAAGTTCAATCGAATCCCTGCAACGTACATCGATCACCCAGAGGGGAGTGTTTTCATTTTCAACGAAAGCGGAGTTACGCTTTAAAGTAGTACATTCCCGGCGACCATGTTAGGTGCTCTGTGTTCTCTGCTTGGAGTGGATTCTGGTGACAATCTGATGAAGGTAGGCAGGAGCGAATCTTCTCACTTTACCGCGGCTGAAGTGTTTGCTGGACGGCTTCAGTAGCTGACTTGCCTATTATTGCTCCTTAATTGACTGTATTTAGCCGCCTTTTCCGCGAACAATATCCCGCGTTTTAATTAGACCAGGTGTTCCTAAGTGACAGCAGCGGGCTGAAGAGGGTTCGTTCACCGACATCGCCCAACTCCGTCTATTAATACCCGGCCCAGCTGGCAGCTGTGATATGTAGCACTCTGAAATAAGGCCGGCCGGGCACGGATAAAGTGTGCTTCATACCAAGGCCGTATCATTACACCTCCCATATGGGGGCCCCTCCATACATCCAGGGGGCCGCGACCTTTTCTGACCTCACCTGTTCACCGCACAGTGCTCCGTCCAAAACCGATCACCGCTCTGACGTCATATCGCTCTACGCCAGTCCACACACCGCCATGGCAGAAAGGACGCTGACGGCGCAATTATGGATTGTAGTCACAGAAGGATCCTCAAAATAAATTTCCATGAGATTTCAGCGTGAAAGGAAATATGTATTATTAATAATAATAATAATAATAATTAGATTTAGGGTAATTGGTTATATTTAGGGTGACCATGCATGTTATCAATTTGTGATCGATCATTACTGAACGATGCAACATATACGGTGTCGATTGGAAATACAACCAATTAAAAATGATAACTATTCATTGATAATTGTAATTTGAATTAATAAATTAATTGAATATATTTGTCTTCTTAATTTTATTATTATCAATTTTTTATTAATCTATTTAATTTATTAATTTAATTAATTTAATAAATCAATTTAATGTATGAATTATTGTTATTATTATTATTATTATTATTAATAATAATAATAATTAGATTTAGGGTGACCATGCATGTTATCAATTTGTGATCGATCATTATTGAACGATGCAACACATACGTTGTCGATTGGAAATACGACCAATTAAAAATGATTTATTAAAAATGAAAACTATTTAATTAATAATTGTAATTTAAATTAATAACTATTAATTATATCATTGTAGATAGATAACTATTTAATTAATAATTGTAATTTTAATTAATAAATGAATTGAATATATTTAAGTCTTCTTAATTTTATTATCTTTTTTTTATTAATCTATTTAATTTATTAGTTGAATTAATTTAATAAATCAATTTAATGTATGAATTATTATTATTATTATTAATAATAATAATAATAATAATAATTAGATTTAGGGTAATTGGTTGTATTTAGGGTGACCATGCATGTATCAATTTGTGATCGATCATTATTGAACGATGCAACACATACGGTGTCAATTGGAAATACGACCAATTAAAAATGAGAACTATTTAATTGATAATTGTAATTTAAATTAATAAATTAATTGAATATATTTAAGTCTTCTTAATTTTATTATTATCATTTTTTTTTATTAATCTATTTAATTTATTAGTTTAATTAATTTAATAAATCAATTTAATGTATGAATTATTGATGCAACGAATGATGCAACACATTCGTTGTCGACTGGAAATACGACCAATTAAAAAAGATTTATTAAAAATGAAAACTAATTAATTAATAATTGTAATTTAAATGAATAACTATTAATTATATAATTGTAGATAGATAACTATTTAATTAATAATTGTAATTGAAATTAATAAATTAATTGAATATATTTAAGTCTTCTTAATTTTATTATTATCATTTTTTTTAATAATCTATTTAATGTATGAA
Source organism: Staurois parvus (assembly GCF_062004578.1). Classification (NCBI taxonomy): domain Eukaryota; kingdom Metazoa; phylum Chordata; class Amphibia; order Anura; family Ranidae; genus Staurois; species Staurois parvus. The sequence goes on along the minus strand of NW_028319901.1, from coordinate 245,142 downwards.
TCATTGTTATTATTATTAATAATTTTCCATGAGATTTCAGCGTGAAAGGATTAATAATAATAATAATAATAATAATAATAATAATAATAATAAAATTAATAACTAGCTTTATAATAATAATAATAATTATTAGATTTAGGGTAATTGGTTGTATTTAGGGTGACCATGCATGTATCAATTTGTGATCGATCATTACTGAACGATGCAACACATACATTGTCGATTGGAAATACAACCAATTAAAAATGATAACTATTTCATTGATAATTGTAATTTAAATTAATACATTAATTGAATACATTTAAGTCTTCTTAATTTTATTATTATCATTTTTTAAATTAATCTATTTCATTTATTAGTTTAATGAATGTAAAAAATCAATATAATTTATGAATTATTGTTGTTATTATTATTAATAATAATAATAATAATAATAATATTAATAATAATTAGATTTAGGGTAATTTGTTGTATTTAGGGAGACCATGCATCTTATCAATTTGTGATCGATCATTATTGAACGATGCAACACATACGTTCCCGATTGGAAATACGACCAATTAAAAATGATAACTATTTAATTGATAATTGTAATTTAAATTAATAAATTAATTGAATATATTTAAGTCTTCTTAATTTTATTATTATCATATTCTTTTATTAATCTATTTAATTTATTAGTTTAATTAATTTAATAAATCAATTTAATGTATGAATTATTGTTATTATTATTATTATTATTATTATTAATAATAATAATAATTAGATTTAGGGTAATTGGTTGTATTTAGGGTGACCATACATGTTATCAATTTGTGATCGATTATTATTGAACAATGCAACACATACGGTGTCGATTGGAAATACGACCAATTAAAAATGATCTATTAAAAATGGTAACTAATTAATTAATAATTGTAATTTAAATGAATAACTATTAATTATATAATTGTAGATAGAAAACTTTTTAATTAATAATTGTAATTGAAATTAAGAAATGAATTGAATATATTTAAGTCTTCTTAATTTTATTATTATCATTTTTTTATTAATCAGTTTAATTAATTTAATAAATCTATTTAATGTATGAATTATTATTATTATTAATAATAATAATAATAATAATAATAATAATTAGATTTAGGGTAATTGGTTGTATTTAGGGTGACCATGCATGTTATCAATTTGTGATCGATCATTATTGTACAATGCAACACATTCAGTGTCGATTGGAAATAAGACCGATTAAAAATGATCTATTAAAAATGGTAACTATTTAATTAATAATTGTAATTTAAATGAATAACTATTAATTATATTATTATTATTATACAGGATTTATATCGCGCCAACAGTTTGCTCAGCGCTTTACAATATAACGGGAGACAATACAGCAACAATACAGTTCAATACAAGAGGGATAGGAAGGCCCTGATCCTGAGAGCTTACAATCTATATAATTCTAGATAGATAACTATTTAATTAATAATTGTAATTTAAATTAATAAATGAATTTAATATATTTAAGTCTTCTTAATTTTATGATTATCATATTGTTTTATTAATCTATTTAATTTATTAGTTTAATTAATGTAATAAATCAATTTAATTTATGGATTATTGTTGTTATTATTATTATTATTATTATTATTATTAATAATAATAAAATAATAATAATAATATTAATAACAATAATAGTTAGATTTAGGGTAATTGGTTATATTTAGGGTGACCATGCATGTTATCAATTTGTGATCGATTATTATTGAACGATGCAACACATATGTTGTCGATTGGAAATACGACCAATTAAAAATGATCTATTAAAAATGATAACTATTTAATAATTGTAATTTAAGTTAATAAATGAATTTAATATATTTAAGTCTTCTTAATTTTATTATTATCATATTGTTTTATTAATCTATTTAATTTATTAGTTTAATTAATTTAATAAATCAATTTAATTTATGGATTATTGTTGTTATTATTATTAATAATAATAATATTAATAATAATAATAATTAGATTTAGGGTAATTGGTTATATTTAGGGTGACCATGCATGTTATCAATTTGTGATCGATTATTATTGAACGATGCAACACATACGTTGTCGATTGGAAATACGACCAATTAAAAATGATCTATTAAAAATGATAACTATTTAATTAATAATTGTAATTTAAATGAATAACTATTAATTATATTATTATTATTATACAGGATTTATATAGCGGCAACAGTTTGCTCAGCGCTTTACAATATAACGGGAGACAATACAGCAACAATACTGTTCAATACAAGAGGGATAGGAGGGCCTGATCCTGGGAGCTTACAATCTATATAATTCTAGATAGATAACTATTTAATTAATAATTGTAATTTAAATTAATAAATGAATTTAATATATTTAAGTCTTCTTAATTTTATGATTATCATATTGTTTTATTAATCTATTTAATTTATTAGTTTAATTAATGTAATAAATCAATTTAATTTATGGATTATTGTTGTTATTATTATTATTATTATTATTATTATTAATAATAATAAAATAATAATAATAATATTAATAACAATAATAGTTAGATTTAGGGTAATTGGTTATATTTAGGGTGACCATGCATGTTATCAATTTGTGATCGATTATTATTGAACGATGCAACACATATGTTGTCGATTGGAAATACGACCAATTAAAAATGATCTATTAAAAATGATAACTATTTAATAATTGTAATTTAAGTTAATAAATGAATTTAATATATTTAAGTCTTCTTAATTTTATTATTATCATATTGTTTTATTAATCTATTTAATTTATTAGTTTAATTAATTTAATAAATCAATTTAATTTATGGATTATTGTTGTTATTATTATTAATAATAATAATATTAATAATAATAATAATTAGATTTAGGGTAATTGGTTATATTTAGGGTGACCATGCATGTATCAATTTGTGATCAATCATTATTGAACGATGCAACACATACGTTGTCGATTGGAAATGCGACCAATTAAAAGTGATCTATTAAAAATTATTACTTTTTCATTGATAATTGTAATTTAAATGAAATGAACTGAATATATTTAAGTCTTCTTAATTTTATTATTATCATATTTTGTATTAATTTATTTATTTTATTAGTCTAATTAATTTAATAAATCCATTTAAATTATGGATAATTGTTATTAACATTATTATTATTAATAATAATAATAACACTAATAATAATAATAAATTCAACCAATTACCCTAAGTCTGGTGGCCACAGCATCTTCCATCCCGGACCAACCCCCAACCTGTGATTAGTGAAAGTAGAAGCAGCACAATGATGAGCTCATCTCTCTGTCACTCTGCTCTCTCCTCATATCAGCATGCTACGTGTCAGCACATGAACCGATGGGCTCCTTGTGCTGTTTCTTCCTTTCACACTCCAGCCCTGCTGTCCAGGAACTACTAAGTGAGATTCCAGCACTTATACTGACTGCAGTTAAAAAAATTGACTGCAATGAAAAAGTTGAACTTCAGCCAGAAGATAAAAATGACAAACCCAGCTTTTGCTTCAATCCAAAGATTTCCCCTGCAGTACTTCTTTTCTGCCACTAGATGTCCTCAGTCTGGTGGCCACAGCATCATCCATCCCGGATGAGCCCCCAACCTGTGATTAGACAGTGAGAGTAGAAGCAGCGCAGTGATGAGCTCATCCCTCTGTCACTCTGCTCTCTCCTCCTATCAACATGCTTCATGTCAGCGCATAACCTGACTGTCTCCTTGTGCTGTTTCTTCTTCAAACTAGGGTTGCACCAGCACCGTACCGGTATCAGTGCCAATACCAAGCACCCGCACAAGTGGGCACAAATGCTCCGATACCTAAAACCGATACCTTGGTGGTGCGATTTGTTTAGGTTTATCCTATTATATCATTTTGGTAAATCTCACGGCGGCCATACACGCTTTGATAATCGATATCTTTTCCAATCGATCTGCCCATAGGAATAATCGATCTGTTTTGACACACAGAAGGAAGGAGATTTCACCATCGTTGGGAGATATGATCGTTAACGATCACCTCTATTTCCACCGTGCATAATCTGATCGCTCAAAATGCCAATCACGGTGGTAACATGACCCTAAACCCTGCCTCCCGACAGCAGAAACCCCTTAAAGGCCGATGTGAAGGGGTTCAAATAAAAGCCTTAACGGTCATCAGAAAGGTCCACCCCACCATTTTCCCCACGCCAGTGGAGGGCCTGGGACCGGCATGGCGGGTGCCACCAGGTAGAGGGGAGGGAGACCAGTGAACGTCTGTTCACTGATCTGCACTCCCTACTAATGACCTGGAAGTGATGGGCAAAACGTCATTTCTGGGTCCTGGTGTCACTTTCTCCGGCCATCATGGCCAGGAAAGAAGGCCAGGAACACGATCTGCACTCCATAGCTTCAATGGAAGGCTGGTGAGACATCGGGGGCCTACTAGACCCCTGATGGAAGCCTGGTGAGACATCTGGGATCTACTAGACCCACGATGGAAGGCTGGTGAGACATTGGGGATCTACTAGACCCCTGATGGAAGGCTGGTGAGACATTGGGGATCTACTAAACCCCTGATGGAAGCCTGGTGAGACATCTGGGATCTACTAGACCCCCGATGGAAGGCTGGTGAGACATTGGGGGCCTACTAGACCCCTGATGGAAGGCTGGTGAGACATTGGGGCTTACTAGACCCCCGATGGAAGGCTGGTGAGACATCGGGGATCTACTAGACCCCTGATGGAAGGCTGGAGAGACATCGGGGATCTGCTAGACCCCCAATGGAAGGCTGGTGAGACATCGGGGATCTACTAGACCCCCGATGGAAGCCTGGTGAGACATTGATGACAGCTACAGCACGGTGGTCCAGCTCTGGGAGGGCGTCATATTACATCCTCCTCCCCCCAACCGTACGCTCTGCCTAGGAACACCCACTCCTCCAGACTGGTGCCCACCCATCAGGGCATTTTGATATTTGCATATCTCCTTCCATTGCTTGTGTCAGGACCTCTTGGGAGGAGTATTGAGGCGGGGTGCTGTGACGTTTTCGGAAAGCTATGGCCCCTCCCACCAGCCATGATTCGCCTGCATTGCATAGAGAAGCACAGAGAACCAGTGATGATGTCGCCGGGTCTATAAAAATAAGGTATGCCATGAAAACAGAATGGTTTAATTTAACCTCTTCACGCCGGCCGCGCACAAATGTGCGTCTGGGCCTAGACGCCGAGCGGCTGCACATTTGCGTTCTATTAAAAAGGACATGTGTGCCGAGAGCGTGCGCCCTGCAGGCTCCCAGCACACATGTCCGGTGCTCACGGAAAGGTCCCGATCTCCTCTTTCGATCGGGACCTTTGCTGATCAGGGGCGGACTGACCATTGGGGAACTCGGGCACTGTTCGAGGGCCCAGGGTCAGTAGGGGGCCCCATGAGATGCCCCTGGTACCTTTTTCATAGGCTTTTTTGAGTTTGGGCAAGGACACAGGGGCCCCATGATCCCCTATTGCCCGGGGGCCCCATGAGTTGTCAGTCCGCCCCTGGTGCTCCCAGCACACATGTCCGGTACCTTTTTCATAGGCTTTTTTGAGTTTGGGCAAGGACACAGGGGCCCCATGATCCCCTATTGCCCGGGGGCCCCATGAGTTGTCAGTCCGCCCCTGGTGCTGAGAGCGCGCGCCCTGCACGCTCCCAGCACACATGTCTGGTACTCATGTAGAGGTCCCGATCTCCTCTTTCGATCGGGACCTTTCCTGATCAGGGGCGGACTGACCATTGGGGAACTCGGGCACTGCCCGAGGGCCCAGGGTCAGTAGGGGGCCCCATGAGATGCCCCTGGTACCTTTTTCATAGGTTTTTTAGAGTTTGGGCAAGGACACAGGGGCCCCATGATCCCCTATTGCCCGGGGGCCCCATGAGTTGTCAGTCCGCCCCTGGTGCTGAGAGCGCGCGCCCTGCACGCTCCCAGCACACATGTCTGGTACTCACGTAAAGGTCCCGATCTCCTCTTTCGATCGGGACCTTTCCTGATCAGGGGCGGACTGACCATTGGGGAACTCGGGCACTGCCCGAGGGCCCAGGGTCAGTAGGGGGCCCCATGAGATGCCCCTGGTACCTTTTTCATAGGCTTTTTTGAGTTTGGGCAAGGACACAGGGGCCCCATGACCCCCTATTGCCCGGGGGCCCCATGAGTTGTCAGTCCGCCCCTGGTGCTGAGAGCGTGCCCCCTGCACGCTCCCAGCACACATGTCCGGTACTCACGTAAAGGTCCTGATCTCCTCTTTCGATCGGGACCTTTCCTGATCAGGGGCGGACTGACCATTGGGGAACTCGGGCACTGCCCGAGGGCCCGGGGTCAGTAGGGGGCCCCATGAGATGCCCCTGGTACCTTTTTCATAGGCTTTTTTGAGTTTGGGAAAGGACACAGGGGACACATGTCCGGTACTCACGGAAAGGTCCCGATCTCCTCTTTCGATCGGGACCTTTCCTGATCAGGGGCGGACTGACCATTCGGGAACTCAGGCACTGAGCGAGGGCCCGGGGGCCCCATGAGATTCCCCTGGTACCTTTCATAGGCCTTTTTGGGTGTGATTTGAGTGTGGGCAAGGACACAGGGGCCCCATGAGCCCCATGAGTTGTCAGTCCGCCCCTGTTCCTGATCATGTGTCCGCCGTGACGTCACTCTAAACCCCGCCTCCCGGCTTCTGGAACCCTTAAAGGGCCGGGAGGGGCCGATGTGAAGGGGCTAAATATGCTGATGGGGGGACCAGGGAAGGCAAAATACAAGCAGATCGAACTTCAGCTACTGTCATGACAGGGATCGATGAGGAATTCTATGCAGCATCTATCATAGTACATCTAATAATGGACAATTTTTCTCACCTCCAGCTCAGGGAAGGTTGCTAGGATGGCCGGGGGGGGGGGGTTGCTCTCCATTCTCAAAAGCCCTTCTTGCATCTTCGGGGGGGAGGTTTGGATTTTTTTTTTCTCTCTCTTTAATCATCCTGAGGAGCTAATCAGGGTAAGTGGATCCAAGGCGAGCTTTAAAAATAAAGAGCCCGGGGTCAGCAGAAAGAGCTGAAATTCTGTCAGGAGCTGTCAGCCAGAAAACATCTCGCACTTTTTAAAATAACAGCAGCTGAACCGGCCAAACCTGCCGAGATGATGATAATTATACCGGAATACGGGCCGAGGGGAGGCGCAACGCCTGCAATCCGCAACAGGTTCATGGGGGGGGGGGGGGCTTCAAGGAATTCACCATCGTGAAATCAACCAAGAAAAGAAAAATATGATAATCCAACATTTCTTCTAGAGATACTTTATTATCCCTGATATATATATATATACTGATTGTAGACTTTTATGGTTTGACTTCATTACCTGATTCCAGAGATACACTATATTGCCAAAGGTATTGTCCCCGCCCCTCCCAATCATGTGATTCAGGTGCTCCAATCCCCTCCATGGCCACAGGAGATTCATTAAAGATTCATAGGTGATACGTAAGAGAAACCTAGGAGACATATAAGAGATTCACAGGAGATACGTAGGAGGTTCAGAAGACATTCACAAGATTTATACACGATATTGCCAAAAGTATTGTCCCTGCCCTATCAATCATGTGATTCTGGTGTCCCAATCCCCTCCCAATCATGTGCTTCAGGTGTTTCAATCCCCTCCCAATCATGTGATTCAGGTGTTCCAATCCCCTCCCAGTCATGTGATTCAGGTGTTCCAATCCCCTCCCAATCATGTGATTCAGGTGTTCCAATCCCCTCCCAATCATGTGATTCAGGTGTTCCAATCCCCTCCATATCATGTGATTCAGGTGTTCCAATCCCCTCCCAGTCATGTGATTCAGGTGTTCCAATCCCCTCCATATCATGTGATTCAGGTGTTCCAATCCCCTCCCAATCATGTGATTCAGGTGTTCTAATCCCCTCCCAGTCATGTGATTCAGGTGTTCCAATCCCCTCCATGTCATGTGATTCAGGTGTTCCAATCCCCTCCATATCATCTGATTCAGGTGTTCCAATCCCCTCCCAATCATGTGATTCAGGAGCTCCAATCCCCTCCATGGACACAGGTGTATACAATCAAGCCCCTAGGCATGCAGACGACTTCTACAAACATTGGTGAAAGAATGGGTCGCTCTCAGGAGCTCAGTGACTCCAAGCGTGGTCCCGTGATAGGTGGTCACCTGGGCAAAAAGTCCATCCGGGACATTTCCTGGCTACTAAATATTCCACGCTCAACTGTTAGTGGGATTATAACAAAGTGGAAGCGACTGGGAACAACAGCCACTCAGCCACCAAGTGGTAGGCCACGTCACATGACAGGGCGGGGTCAGCGCATGCTGAAGCGCACAGTGCGCAGAAGTCGCCAACTGTCTGCAGAGTCAATAGCTAAAGACCTCCAAACTTGGTGTGGCCTTCAGATGAGCCCAACAACAGTGCGTAGAGAGCTCCATGGAATGGGTTTCCATGGCTGAGCAGCTGCATCCAAGCCTTCCATCACCAAGTGCAATGCAAAGCGTTGGATGCCGTGGTGTAAAGCACGCCGGCACTGAACTCTAGAGCATGGAGACGTGTTCTCTGGAGTGACCAATCATGCTTGGATGGATGTGTCTGGGTTTGGCGGGGCCAGGACAACGGTACTTGCCTGACTGCATTGTGCCAAGTGTAGAGTTTGATGGAGGGGGGATTATGGGGTGGGGTTGTTTTTCGGGGGGTGGGCTTGTCCTCCTAGTTCCAGTGAAAGGAACTCTTAAGACAATTTTGGACAATTTCTTGCTCCCAACTTTGTGGGAAGAGTTTGGGGATGGCCCCTTCCTGCTCCAACATGACTGCGCACCAGTGCACAAAGCAAGGTCCATAAAGACATGGAGGAGCCAGTTTGGGGTGGAGGAACTTGACTGGCCTGCACACCCCACCCAAAAAAAACCACCGTATGAATCGCATGGTCCTTTGTAGACTGCAAGTTTTGCCAATGCGTATTCATGAGAATCCAAAAATATGTGTTGTTTTTGTTATCATTCAATCGTTGGTGACACGGCCACTTGGAAAATGGTCGCACCAAGAGGAGCAAAACCCAAAAAGTCACCAGCCGCACCAAATTCTAGGCATAGACATCACTGGAGCAACTGGTGACTCTTTGTGGTCATGTGACCAAAATTCTCTGAAATTGATACTAGAAATTTGCAAAAATTCTAAATGAAGAAAAAAAAATTTATGAATCGCATGGTTCTTTGTAGACTGCAAGTCTTGCCAATTCGTATTCATGAGAATCCAAAAATATGCATTGTCTTTGTCGTCTTTCATTGGTGATACGGCCACTGTAGACCTGGAACCTGGTCATACCAAGAGCGCCAAAACCCAAAAGGTCTCCAGCCGCACCAATTTCTAGGCAAAGACATCGTTGGAGCAACTGGTGACTCTTTGTGGTCATGTGACCACCAATTGAGTAATGAAGAATTCCCGTAAATTCATACTGGAAATTTGATAAAATTCTAAATTTACCAAAAAAAATACGTACGAATCACATGGTCCTCTGTAGACCGCAAGTTTTGCCAATGCGTATTCATGAGAATCCAAAACTAAATGTGGTCTTTGTCATCATTCATTGGTGACACGGCCACTGTAGACCTGGAACACGGTCATACCAAAAGCCGCAAAAACAAAAAAAGTCACCAGCCGAACCAATTTCTGGGCAAAGACATCGTTGGAGCAACTGGTGACTCAATATGTTTTTGTGGCTCTTGGTAAAACCGTGTGATGGGTCTACAGCGGCCTTATCCACCAATGATTGAATCAGAAATACGGCACGATTTATTTGGAATCTCCTAATTACGAATAGGTATAATTTGCAGTCTACAAAAAAATTGGATGTATTTTTGCAAATATTTATTGACGTGACGTTCACTTGACAGCTGCCTTGACACTGGTCACGTGACCACCACTTGCGTCAAGAATTCCCCGAATGTTAAACTTAACATTTGCAAAACTTCAACATTTAACTCAAGAATTTCATGATTCCTTGTAGACTGCAATTTCGCCTAGGCGTATTCATGAGAATCCAAAAATTTGCACAGCCTTTGCCATTTGGTCATCGGTGGCCACGGCCACTGTAGACCCATAACACAGCCATACCAACAGCCTCAAGGACCAAAAAGTCACCAGTCACACCTGCATTTTCTAAGCTTAGACATCCCTAGAGATGAGGTGAAGACAAGAAGAGGTGACTCTTCTTGTCTTTATGATTGTTGGCACAGCCTTTGCCATTTGGTCCTTGGTGGCCATGACCACTGTAGACCCATAACACAGCCATACCAACAGCCGCAAGGACCAAAAAGTCACCAGTCACACCAGCAATGTCTAAGCTTAGACATCCCTAGATAGGCTGGTGGCTCTTCTTGTCTTTATGGTTGTTGGCACAGCCTTTGCCATTTGGTCATTGGTGGCCACGGCCACTCTAGACCCATAACACAGCCATACCAACAGCCGCAATGGTGATTTGTTGTAAATTTTCACTACTCTGGTGATGGTCACATGACATGGGTCTACAGTGGCCTTATCCGCTGATGATCGAATCATCAATACGGCACAAATTTTTGGATTCTCCTAACTACACTGGTGATGGTCACATGACTGGTGCCAAGGCGGTGGTCACGTAGGGGATTTATAGGGTGACTCTTTTTGTCTTTGTGGCTGTTGTAACCACCATGTGATGGGTCTACAGCAGCCTTATCCACCAATGATCGAATCACCAAAACGTCTACAAAAATAACGGATGAATTGTTGCAAATTTTTACTACTTTGATGATGGTCATATGACCAGTGCCAAGGCAGTGGTCATGTATGGACAACAGAGGGGGCTTTATAGCTTTATAGGGTTACTCTTGTCTTTGTGGCTGTTGTAGCCACCATGTGATGGGTCTACAGTGGCTTTATTTGCTGATGATCGAATCACCAATACGGCACAAAATTTGGATTCTTTTATCTACTCTGGTGATGGTCACATGACTGGTGCCAAGGCAGTGGTCACGTAGGAGCTTTTTAGGGTGACTCTTTTTGTCTTTGTGGCTGTTGTAACCATCATGTGATGGGTCTACAGTGGCCTTATCCGCCGATGATCGAATCACCAATACGGCACAAATTTTTGGATTCTCCCAACTACTCTCGTGATGGTCACATGACCGGTGCCAAGGCGGTGGTCACGTAGGGGCTTTATAGGGTGACTCTTTTTGTCTTTGCGGCTGTTGTAACCACCATGTGATGGGTCTACAGCAGTCTTATCCGCTGATGATCAAATCACCAATACGGCACAAATTTTTGGATTCTCATAACTACACTGGTGATGGTCACATGACCGGTGCCAAGGCAGTGGTCACGTAGGGGCTTTCTAGGGTGACTCTTTTTGTCTTTGTGGCTGTTTTAGCCACCATGTGATGGGTCTACAGTGGCCTTATCAGCCGATGATCGAATCACCAAAATGGCACAAATTTTTGGATTCTCCTAATTACATATAGGAATAATATATAGTCTACAAAAATAACTGATGAATTGTTGCAAATTTTTACCACTCTGGTGATGGTCACACGACTGGTACCAAGGCTGTGGTCATGTAGGGACTGCAGAGGGGGCTTTATAGCTTTGTATGGTTACTCTTCTTGTATTTGTGGCTGTTGTAACCATCATGTGATGGGTCTACAGTGGCCTTATCTGCCGATGATTGAATCACCAATACGGCACAAATTTTTGGATTCTCCTAACTACTCTGGTGATGGCCACATGACCGGTACCAAGGCGGTGGTCACGTAGAGAATTTATAGGGTGACTATTTTTGTCTTTGTGGCTGTTGTAGCCACCACATGATGGCTCTACATCGGCCTTATCTTCCGAGGATCACATTTTTTGGATTCTCCTAATTACATGTAGCCTTCAAAAATAACTGATGAATTTTTGCAAATTTTCACTACTCTGGTGATAGTCACATGACCGGTACCAAGGCAGTGGTCATGTAGGGACCGCAGAGGGGGCTTTATAGCTTTATAGGGTTATTCTTCTTTTCTTTGTGGCTGTTGTAGCCACCATGTGATGGGTCTACAGTGGCCTTATCTGCCAATGATCGAATCATCAATACGGCACAAATTTCTGGATTCTCCTAACTACTCTGGTGATGATCACATGACCGGTGCCAAGGCAGTGGTCATGTAGAGAATTTATAGGGTGACTCTTTTTGTCTTTGTGGCTGTTGTAACCACCATGTGATGGGTCTACAGTGGCCTTATCAGCCAATGATCGAATCATCAATACGGCACAAATTTTTGGATTCTCCTAATGACATGTAGGAATAATATATAGTCTACAAAAATAACTGATGAAGTTTTGCAAATTTTCACTTCTTTGGTGATGGTCATATGATCGGTGCCAAGGCGGTGGTCACGTAGGGGCTTTCTAGGGTTACTCTTTTTGTCTTTGTGGCTTTTGTAACCACCATGTGATGGGTCTACAGCGGCCTTATCTGCCGATGATCAAATCACCAATACGGCACAAATTTTTTGGAGCCTCCTAAAGACATGTAAGCCTACAAAAATAACTGATGAATTTTTGCAAATTTTCACTACCAGTACCAAGGCAGTGGTCATGTATGGACCGCAGAAGGGGCTTTAGATGGTCACTATGTGTGGTCATCTGTAAGACTCGGTTGGTTGTCGTATAATTAGGAACGATGATCCGGGGGGGGTGTAACGCCCTCGGTATTCCATGCGGGACAGAATCAATCTGTAGAGATTCCTCTCTTACGAAGCTGCGGATTAATGGGCCCACTTGAACCTGCCAGGCCGTGTTCTTCAGCGGTGTAATTTGCTGCATGGATGGGGATGAGGGAGGGGGGTCCAGGAGGGATGGGGGAGGTCTGGCCATTGCTGACTTGCAGGAAAACAAAAATAAACTTTTGGAAGAGGCTGCGGTGAGCCGAGGAGGAGGATTACATTACACCTCTCGGCTTAAATCACCCTGCGGTTAAATATAGAGCGCCAGTCTCGGCCGTGCAGAATTTGCAGAGATCTGGGAGTCGGCGGGGAAAAGGACCTCACCTAGGCTTGAGTGCGCCCGCGCGGAATCTCAGCACTGCCAGGCATCTGCTTGGACGGTGGTGGAATTTTTAGGTGTTTTCGGGGGTTCCGTTGTTGCAGAAATCCAGCGTGCAATGGGGTTTTCCTTTTTTTTTTTTTTTGCTAAATTGGCAAAACAAAATTCACATAATACGCTTTTATTGCGCCCTTGCTTGCCATGAGGCCTAAAAAAATTATTTAGAAAAATGAAGAAATATAAAAATTTCACGTAATTTTTTTTTCATGCTTTCTTGCTAACCATGAGGCCTAAAAAATTATTTTAGAAAATTAAAAAAAATAACAAAAATATAAACAAAAAAATAGTTTTTTTTATTGTGCCCTTGCTGACCACGTAGCCTACAATAAAAGATTTTAAAAAATAATTAAAAAATGCTAAAAAGATAAAAAATACCTTTTTTGATTTTTTTTTTTTTGCTAAATTGGCATTTTAATTTTTAATGCATTTGCAGAGATCTGGGAGTAGGTGGGGAAAGAAACCTCACCTAGGCTTGAGCGCACCCGCGTGGAATCTCAGCACTGCCAGGCATCCGCTTGGCCAGTGGTGGAATTTTTAGGTGTTTTCGGGGGTGCTTTCTTGCTGACCATGAGGCCTAAAAAATTATTTTAGACAATTTAAAAAAAAATAAAAAATGAAAAAAATATGCTTTTTTATTGTGCCCTTGCTGACCACGTAGCCTACAAAAATTAAAAAAATAATTTAAAAAATGCTAAAAAGGTAAAAAATACCTTTTTTGATTTTTTTTTTTTGCTAAATTGGCATTTTAATTTTGAATGCATTTGCAGAGATCTGGGAGTCGGTGGAGAAAGGGACCTCACCTAGGCTTGAGCGCACCCACGTGGAATCTCAGCACTTGCAGGCATCTGCTTGGCTTCTGGTGGAATTTTTCGGTGTTTTCGGGGGTTCCGTTGGTGCAGAAATTCAGCGTGCGACGGGGTCCCGTAAGATGACAAAAATTCCAACCGTCCTCAATGCAACCGCCGAGGACTGATATAAAAGCTATGAGAGAAGAGGGACAGCCTGGAGCAAAGCATGATTGGGTACTGGGGGGACAAACATGGATACCCCCTCCAAGAAATCTTACTCATCCAGCTTCATTTTTGATAATATATAAATATGGCATAAAAATATAAAAATTACTGTATGACCCCGTTCAGAGGCGGACTGACAACTCATGGGGCCCCCAGGCAATAGGGGATCAGGGGCCCCTGTGTCCTTGCCCAAACTCAAAAAAACCTATGAAAAAGGTACCAGGGGCATCTCACTGACCCCGGGCCCTCGGGCAGTTTCCAAATGGTCAGTCCGCCCCTGGCCCCGTTTATGACAGCGGCTCTACTGCGCCTTGGTGGGGGCAGAAGGCGGTAGAGAAGCGGCTTTCAGGAGGCAACACTTCTGTCTACAAAATACCTTTTTTGATTTTTTTTCTTTCTTTTTTTTTTTGCTAAATTGGCAAAACAAAATTCACATAATAATGCTTTTACTGCGCCCTTGCTTGCTATGAGGCCTAAAAAAATTAATAAAAAAAAATGAAGAAATATAAAAATTTCACATAATATGTTTTTTTTTTGCTTTCTTGCAATGAGGCCTAAAAAATTATTTTAGAAAATTAAAAAAAATAATAATAATATGTTTTTATTGTGTCCTTGCTGACCACGTAGCCTACAAAAAAAAGATTTAAAAAATAATTTAAAAATGCTAAAAAATACCTTTTTTGATTTTTTTTTGCTAAATTGGCATTTTAATTTTGAATGCATTTGGCTCCTGGTTGTGGCGTGGTCTGGTTGATGGTGCCACCTGCAAGACTGGAAATGCCAAGTTAAATTTGGTACGGGCGCAAAGCAAAGTATCATGGTGCAGCACGTGTACAA
This sequence comes from Staurois parvus, assembly GCF_062004578.1. Lineage (NCBI taxonomy): Eukaryota > Metazoa > Chordata > Amphibia > Anura > Ranidae > Staurois > Staurois parvus. Next base: position 230,107 of record NW_028319901.1, on the reverse strand, counting down.
CCCCCTCCAGCTGCATGCTTTAATTTTTGTTAATACAAAAATTTGCACAAAAATTTTCAGTACATTCCATGCCTTGACGCATGTTGTTTGAAGGCACTTCAGATTTTCAAATGGTCTTTCCCTGAACGAAAACCACATACACTGTTAGAAATACCTTCGTATGAGAATAAATTGTCTATCCTACTCTCTCTCTATATATATATATATTATATATATATATATATAATATATATATATACATACAGTATAATATAGGCATTTGGGGAGCGTTTTTAACGCTTGTAGAACGAATTTTAGGGGCATTTTGGAAGAGGTAGAAATTTAGTCAAGCGTGAACAAGCCCTGAGCTAGGGTTCAATATTGAGTTGGCCCCACACTTTCCACACACATGACCTTTAATGGCCTCCCAGTCTTAGTCCTTAAGGTTCAACATTGAGTTGGCTCCGCCCTTTGCAGCTATAACAGCTTCAACTCTTCTGAGAAGGCCCCCCACAAGGTTTAGGAGGGTGTCTATGGGAAGGTTGGACCATTCTTCCAGAAGCACATTTGTCAGGTCAGGCACTGATGTCGGGGGAGGAGGCCTGGCTCGCAGTCTCCGCTCTAATTCATCCCAAAGGTGTTCTATGGGGTTGAGGTCAGGACTCTGTGCAGGACAGTCAAGTTCCTCCACCCCAAACTGGCTCCTCCATGTCTTTATGGACCTTGCTTTGTGCACTGGTGCGTAGTCATGTTGGAACAGGAAGGGGCCATCCCCAAACTCCTCCCACAAAGTTGGGAGCATGAAATTGTCCAAAATGTTGCCTTAAGAGTTCCCTTCACTGGAACTAGGGGGCCAAGCCCAACCCCTGAAAAACAACCCCACACCATAATCCCCCCTCCACCAAACTTTACACTTGGCACAATGCAGTCAGGCAAGTACCGTTTTCCTGTCCACCACCAAACCCAGACACGTCCATCAGATTGCCAGACAGAGAAGTGTGATTGGTCACTCCAGAGAAAACGTCTCCTCTGCTCTAGAGTCCAGTGGCAGCGTGCTTTACACCACGGCATCCGACGCTTTGCATTGCACTTGGTGATGTAAGGCTTGGATGCAGCTGCTCAGCCATGGAAACCCATTCCATGAAGCTCTCTACGCACTGTTGTTGGGCTCATCTGAAGGCCACACCAAGTTTGGAGGTCTTTAACTATTGACTCTGCACTGTGCGCTTCAGCATGCGCTGACCCTGCCCTCTCATGTGACGTGGCCTACCACTTGGTGGCTGAGTGGCTGTTGTTCCCAGTCGCTTCCACTTTGTTATAATCCCACTAACAGTTGAGCGTGGAATATTTAGTAACCAGGAAATGTCACGGATGGACTTATTGCCCAGGTGGCCACCTATCACGGGACCACGCTTGGAGTCACTGAGCTCCTGAGAGCGACCCATTCTTTCACCAATGTTTGTAGAAGCAGTCTGCATGCCTAGGGGCTTGATTGTATACACCTGTGTCCATGGAGGGGATTGGAACACCTGAATCACATGATTGGGAGGGGATTGGAACACCTGAATCACATGATTGGGAGGGGATTGGAGCACCTGAATCACATGATTGGGAGGGGATTGGAACACCTGAATCACATGATTGGGAGGGGATTGGAACACCTGAATCATATGACTGGGAGGGGATTGGAACATCTGAATCACATGATTGTGAGGGGATTGGAACACCTGAATCACATGATTGGGAGGGGATTGGAACACCTGAATCACATGATTGGGAGGGCGGGGCCAATACTTTTGGCAATATAGTGTATATTTTATGTATGTCTTAGGTTTCTCATATGTATCTTCCATGAATTTCTGAATCTCCAAAGTATCTCATGTGAATCTCTTAATTGTCTCCTATGTTTCTCTTATGAATCTCTAATGAATCTCCTGTGTATCGTCTATGTGTCTCATACACACTGTATATATATATATATATCAGGTGTGGACTGACCATATGGAAACTCAGGCACTGCCCGAGGGCCCGGGGTCAGTAGGGGGCCCCATGAGATGCCCCTGGTACCTTTTTCATAGGCTTTTTTGAGTTTGGGCAAGGACACAGGGGCCCCATGATCCCTTTTTGCCCGGGGGCCCCATGAGTTGTCAGTCCGCCTCTGATATATATATATATATATAATTATATATATGTGTGTGTATTTTTTCCAGAGGGGCAAAGTAATTTTTAGCAAAAAATGTGTTCAAACAATCTTTAAAAAATATCTCCGGTAGAGAAGCGGTCAATCCCGATAATTCGATAATTCAGTCGTAGCGATCGTTCAGAGACAGCCTCATATAAGGATGGCAGTGATAAAAGGCTGAGGTCATTTAAAAAAAGGAGTTTGATGTCTAAATAAAAAGTGTGAACACTCGGGAAACGTCCGCGACTCTTTTTATATTTTTCTGGTTCAGGGAACGTCACTTTAAAGGGTCGGGATTTGGGCCGGCGAAGTTCTGACCCGAGGTGAGGCTGCCACCCGATCGTCTTGTGGTAGCAGAAGGCTCTCTTGACATTACTCTGGGAAAGCTGACCCTTTGCTGGGACTCGAGCAGCTGCTGCTCAACTGTCAACTTTCAAGAGCCTGTCTTAAAAAAAAAAAAAAAAACAGTCCGGGGCTCGGCGAAAGCGGCGAGCTGCACGCGAGAGGCCAGCGCATATGTAGAGGATGCAGAAATGGAGCTGACACATTGGAAGGGATGTATCAAATTGTGTGGCATCTTTCAATTAATGATGTGCGAGGTGCTGACTTGCAGGCCTCGGCACTTTCTGCAGGTGCTGCGATCTCTGGATGCCGGCGAAGGCTGGTGGGGCCGATTCGTCGCTGGCCTCCGGAGGCGACAAAAGATTGGAGACCCTTCTGTCTCTGTCAGGAGAAGTAGGAAAAAAAAGTGTAAAGAGTCAATTCACCTGGCAAGAGTTGTCTACAGCCAAAACTATGTGTGCCGGTGTCAGGGCAAGCTGGCCCAGCACCCGGGGAAACGTTGCAGGACCACACCCGCTAGTAGAAGGGCATTCTGCCCTGCATGCTGTGCCCCACCCATGCTTGAAGTTGCCATGCCAAGGGTGGCTGCCTCTCCTGCCCAACCCTGACCACAATGCATGAGTTTGGTACGGTTTTTGTCAACCTCTTGGCTGTCCAGTAAAAGTGATCCAAGCAGCTTTCGATCTTTCAAGCTTTTGATCTTTTGAGCTTTCCCGCTTTATATGCCCCCCACCATAGTTCTTGGGCTCTCCTGATCCTCCGGGGTGCCCAGGACCATGGCAAATGGTGTCAGGTGATCAATGATGATGGCAAGTGCGATCAATGACCCTGGAAGCGCTCAGCTCTGAGCACTTCTGGATTCACAGCCGGTGGTGTATATAGGTTGTGTGCTGCCTTAGGCAACAAAAAAAATCGTGAAACCCCCCCCCCCCTCCCATGCGCACCCAACCAACTTCCACCGATTTGCCGCTGGCCTCCGGAGGCGACAAAAGATTGGAGACCCTTCTGTCTCTGTCAGGAGAAGTAGGGAAAAAAAGTCCAAAGAGTCAATTTACCCGGCAAGAGTTATCTACAGCTAAAACTTGAAGGGCCCGTTCATATGTGTTCCGGTGTCAGGGCAAGCTGGCCCAGCAACCGGGGAAACGTTGCAGAACCGCACCCCCCTAATAGAAGAGCATTCCACCCTGTATGCCGTGCCCCACCCATGCTTGAGGTTGCAGTGCCAAAGGTGGCTGCCCCTCCTGCCCTCTCGCCTTGTCCCAACCCTGACCACAATGCATGGAGGCCACCATGAGTTTGGTACGGTTTTTGTCAACCGGTTCTTCGCTGTCCAGTAAAAGTGATCCAAGCAGCTTTCGATCTTGAGCTTTCCTGCTTTATATGCCCCCCACCAGTTCTTGGGCTCTCCTGATCCTCCGGGGTGCTCAGGACCAGGGCAAATGGTGTCATGATGGCAAGTGTGATCAATGAACCTGGAAGCGCTCAGCTCTAAGCACTTCTGGGTTCACAGCCGGTGGTGTATTTAGGTTTTGTGCTGCCTTAGGCAACAAAAGAATCGTGCACCCCCCTCCCCCATGCACACCCAACCAACTTCCACCGATTTGCCGCTGGCCTCCGGAGGCGACAAAAGATTGGAGACCCTTCTGTCTCTGTCAGGAGAAGTAGGGAAAAAAAGTCCAAAGAGTCAATTTACCCGGCAAGAGTTATCTACAGCCAAAACTTGAAGGACCTGTTCATATGTGTTCTGGTGTCAGGGCAAGATGGCCCAGCAACCAGGGAAACGTTGCAGAACCGCACCCCGCTAGTAGAAGGGCATTCCACCATGCATGCTATGCCCCACCCATGCTTGAGGTTGACGTGCCAAGGGTGGCTGCCCCTCCTGCTCCCTCGCCTTGTCCCAACCCTGGCCGCAATGCATGGAGGCCACCATGAGTTTGGTACCATTTTTGTCAACCGGCTCTTGGCTGTCCAGTAAAAGTGATCCAAGCAGCTTTCGATCTTTTGAGCTTTCCTGCTTTATATGCCCCCCACCATGGTTCTTGGGCTCTTCTGATCCTCTGGGGTGCTCAGGACCGGGCAAATGATGTCAGGATGGCAAGTGTGATCAATGAACCTGGAAGCACTCAGCTCTGAGCACTTCTGGGTTCAGAGCCGGTGGCGTATTTAGGTTTTGTGCTGCCTTAGGCAACAAAAAAATCGTGCACCCCCCTTCCCCATGCACACCCAACCAACTTCCACCCCCAAACCCCCCACCCCACCCCAATTAGAGAGATAGTTAGTTCTTACAGTACTCACCTTCACAGCCAGGGATAGCTGGAGCCATGATCAGGAAAGCCCGGGTGAGCTCAGCCAGTTATCCGGACATCCCCAGGAACGACACCCCAGTGCAGCACGCAGCGACTTTCTGAATCCCATGTGGCAGAGTGGGGCTCATGCAGTGCCTCATCGGGGCCCCATCCTCATGTGCGCCCCTCCTTCCATGGGGGCGGCACTGCCCCACTGAAAAAAACCCACATGGAAGAAAAATATATTTGAAATATATTTTAAAAATACTCTTCCCAAATATATTGACATATATGTGAAATGCTACAATTTTGGCCGTATTCAATATATTTCAATAAATAAATAAACTAAAAATACATATATATATATATATATATATATATATATATATATACTGCATGTTGAAATGCGTTTTTTATTACAAAATATATGACAAATATTTTGAAAAATACATTTTCAAATATACTGTATGTCTTTAAAAATACAAATCTACATTTTTGGAATGCATTTACAAATATATGTAAAAATGACTTTTTTATACGTTAAAAAAATCTGAAGAATATATTTAAAAAAAATATATATTTTTAAAAATATTTTTCATATATTTTGGTGTGGAGCTCATGCAGGGCCTCATCGGGTCCCCGTCCTCATGTGCGTCCCTCCTTCCATGGAGCATCACCACCCCACTGAAAAATCTCACATGGAAGAAAAACAGATTTGAAATATATTTTAAAAGTATTCTTCCCAAATATATTGACACATATTTGAAATACTACAATTTTGGCCGTACTCAATATATTTCAGAATATATTTCAATAAAGAAAAATTTAAAAAAAAAAAAAAAAAAAAAAAAAAAAAAAAAATATATATATATATATATATATATATACTACATGTTGAAATGCATTTTTTATTACAAAATATATGTCAAATATTTTGAAAAACACATTTTCAAATATACTGTATGTCTTTAAAAACACAAATCAACATTTTTGGAATGCATTTACAAATCTCTGTAATAATATATGTAAAAATGACTTTTTTATACGTTAAAAAAATCTGAAGAATATATTTTAAAAAAATATATATTTTAAAAAATATTTTTCATATATTTTGGTGTGGAGCTCATGCAATGCCTCATCGTGTCCCCATCCTCACGTGCGTCCCTCCTTCCATGGGGCATCACCGCCCCACTGAAAAAACTCACATGGAAGAAAAATATATTTGAAATATATTTTAAAAGTATTCTTCCCAAATATATTGACATATATTTGAAATACTACAATTCTGGCAATACTCAATATATTTCAAAATATATTTCAATAAAAAAAAAAAAAATATATATATATATATACTACATGTTGAAATGCATTTTTTATTACAAAATATATGTCAAATATTTTGAAAAACACATTTTCAAATATACTGTATGTCTTTAAAAATACAAATCAACATTTTTGGAATGCATTTACAAATATCTGTAAAAATATATGTAAAAATGACTTTTTTATACGTTAAAAAAATCTGAAGAATATATTTTAAAAAATATATATATTTTAAAAAATATTTTTCATATATTTTGGTGTGGAGCTCATGCAGTGCCTCATCGGGTCCCCATTCTCATGTGCGTCCCTCCTTCCATGGGGCATCATCGCCCCACTGAAAAAACTCATATGGAAGAAAAATATATTTGAAATATATTTTAAAAGTATTCTTCCCAAATATATTGACATATATTTGAAATACTACAATTCTGGCTATACTCAATATATTTCAAAATATATTTCAATAAAATAAAAAAAAAAATATATATATATATATACTGCATGTTGAAATGCGTTTTTTATTACAAAATATTTGACAAATATTTTGAAAAATATATTTTCAAATATACTGTATGTCTTTAAAAATACAAATCTACATTTTTGGAATGCCTTTACAAATGTCTGTAAAAATATATGCAAAAATGACTTTTTTATACGTTAAAAAAATCTGAAGAAAATATTTTAAAAAAATATATATTTTTAAATATATTTTTCATATATTTTGGTGTGGAGTTCATGCAGTGCCTCATCGTGTCCCCATCCTCACGTGCGTCCCTCCTTCCATGGGGCATCACCGCCCCACTGAAAAATCTCACATGGAAGAAAAATATATTTGAAATATATTTTAAAAGTATTCTTCCCAAATATATTGACACATATTTGAAATACTACAATTTTGGCTATACTCACTATATTTCAGAATATATTTCAATAAAGAAAAAAAAATAAAAAAAAAATATATATATATACTACATGTTGAAATGCATTTTTTATTACAAAATATATGTCAAATATTTTGAAAAACACATTTTCAAATATACTGTATGTCTTTAAAAATACAAATCTACATTTTTGGAATGCCTTTACAAATGTCTGTAAAAATATATGCAAAAATGACTTTTTTATACGTTAAAAAAATCTGAAGAAAATATTTAAAAAAAATATATATTTTTAAATATATTTTTCATATATTTTGGTGTGGAGTTCATGCAGTGCCTCATCGTGTCCCCATCCTCACGTGCGTCCCTCCTTCCATGGGGCATCACCGCCCCACTGAAAAATCTCACATGGAAGAAAAATATATTTGAAATATATTTTAAAAGTATTCTTCCCAAATATATTGACACATATTTGAAATACTACAATTTTGGCTATACTCACTATATTTCAGAATATATTTCAATAAAGAAAAAAAAATAAAAAAAAAATATATATATATACTACATGTTGAAATGCATTTTTTATTACAAAATATATGTCAAATATTTTGAAAAACACATTTTCAAATATACTGTATGTCTTTAAAAATACAAATCAACATTTTTGGAATGCATTTACAAATATCTGTAAAAATATATGTAAAAATGACTTTTTTATACGTTAAAAAAATCTGAAGAATATATTTAAAAAAAATCCTCGTGTTCGTCCCTCCTTCCATGGGGCATCACCGCCCCACTGAAAAATCTCACATGGAAGAAAAATATATTTGAAATATATTTTAAAAGTATTCTTCCCAAATATATTGACACATAGTTAAAATACTACAATTTTGGCCATACTCAATATATTTAAAAATATATTTCAATAAAAAGAAAAAAAAAAAAAAAAAATATATATATATATATATATATATATAATTTTTTTCATATATTTTGTAACATATAAAAATTAATTTCAACATGCAGTATATATATATATATAGATATATATATATCTATATATATTTATTTTTATATATATATATATATATATATATATATATATATATATGTGTGTACATAGCTATATATCTATATATATATATTTTTTTTTTCCATAGATTTTGTAACATATAAAAATTAATTTCAACATGCAGTATATATATATATATATATATATATATATATATTTATTTATTTATATATATATATATATATGTGTGTATATAGCTATATATATATATAAAAAGAAAAAATATATATATATATATATATTTTCCTATATTTTGTAACATATAAAAATGAATTTCAACATGCAGTATATATATATATAGATATATATATATCTATATCTATATATATTTATTTATATATATATATATATATATATATATATATATATATATGTGTGTGTATATAGCTATATATCTATATATATATATTTTTTTTTCCATAGATTTTGTAACATATAAAAATTAATTTCAACATGCAGTATATATATATAAATATATACAGTTGCAAGAAAAAGTATGTGAACCCCTTGGGATTACGTGGAGTTTTGCATGAATTGGGCATAAAATGTGCTCTGAACGTCATCTAAGTCACAACAATAGAAGAACACAGTCTGCTGAACATAATACTACACAAACATTAGATGTTGCCATGGTTTAATTGCACATAACATGTAAACATTCACAGTGCAGGGAGGAAAAAGTATGTGAGGCCCTAGCTTAATGACTTCTCCCAGAGCTAATTGGAGCCAGGAGTGAGCCAACCTTGACTCCAATCAGTGTGATGATATTGGATGTGTTGCTGACAGCTGTCCTGCCCTTAAAAAACACACACCTGTTTTGGGTTTACTGGTTTCAAGAAGCACTGTCTGATGTGAACCATGCCTCGCAGAAAAGAGCTCTCAGAAGACCTACGATCAAGAATTGTTGACTTGCATGAAGCTGGAAAGGGTTACAAAAGTATCTCCAAAAGCCTTGATGTTCATGTGTCCACGGTAAGACAGACTGTCTACAAATGGAGAAAGTTTAGCACTGTTGCTACTCTCCCTAGGCGTGGTCGTCCTGTAAAAATGACTGCAAGAGCACAGCGCAGAATGCTGCATGAGGTAAAGAAGAATCCCAGAGTGTCAGCTAAAGACCTACAGAAATCTCTGGCACATGCTAACATTTTTGTTGACACATCTACAATAAGGAAAACATGAAACAAGAATGGAGTACATGGGAGGACACCACGGAGGAAGCCATTGCTGTCCAAAAAGAATATTGCAGCACGTTTGAAGTTTGCAAAAGAGCACCTGGATGTTCCACAGCACTACTGGCAAAATATACTGTGGACAGATGAAACCAAGATTGAGTTGTTTGGGAAGAACACACAACACTATGTGTGGAGAAAAAAAGGCACAGCACACCAACATCAAAACCTCATCCCCACTGTGAAACATGGCGGAGGGAGCATCATGGTTTGGGGCTGCTTTGCTGCCTCAGGGCCTGGACGGATTGTTGTCATTGATGGGAAAATGAATTACAGAGTTTATCAAGACATTTTGCAGGAAAACATACGACCATCTGTCCTCCAACTGAAGCTCCGCAGAGGATGGGTGATGCAACAGGACAATGACCCAAAGCATACAAGTAATTCAACAAAACAATGGCTGCAACAGCACAGAATACGCCTTCTGGAGTGGCCCAGTCAGAGTCCTGACCTCAACCCGATTGAAATGCTGTGGCATGACCTTAAGAGAACGATGCACACCAGACATCCCAAGAATATTGCTACACTGAAACAGTTTTGTGAAGAGGAGTGGTCCAAAATGACTCCAGATCGTTGTGCAGGTCTGATCTGCAACTACAGGAAACGTTTGGTTGAGGTTATTGCTGCCAAAGGAGGGTCAACCAGTTATTAAGTCCAAAGGTTCACATACTTTTTCCTCCCTGCACTGTGAATGTTTACATGTTATGTGCAATTAAACCATGGCAACATCTAATGTTTGTGTAGTATTATGTTCAGCAGACTGTGTTCTTCTATTGTTGTGACTTAGATGACGTTCAGAGCACATTTTATGCCCAATTCATGCAAAACTCCACGTAATCCCAAGGGGTTCACATACTTTTTCTTGCAACTGTATATATATATATATATATATATATATGTGTGTGTATATATCTATATATATATATATTTATTTATTGAAATATATTTTGAAATATATTGCATATGGCCAAAATTTCAAATATAATTTTTCTTCCATATGTGAAGCTGCCCAAGGCAAATACCTTGTTTGCCTCGTCCCTGTTCCGAGCCACCAGAAGCCTGCCTGAAATGTCGAATACACAGCACAGTCCTGCTAGGCTAGAAACTGGGGATCTAATAGACAACTGACAACTCCATAAAGAGAACCTGTCACCTGCCCTATGCTATCACATAGGGGGGCTTGTTAGCCCCTTGTTATAGCAATAAAGTAAAAAAAGAAAAAAAAAGTAAAAATTTGCAAATGATAACAAAATAAATAAAAATAGCGAAATATATATATATATATATATATATATATATATATATATATATATATATGTATATATACACCAATCAAATTTGACAGTTCAATGAGACTTTCCTCTTTCTCATTATTAGTGAATAATCAGTTTTGCCACCATCTGTCCACTAATTCCTGATAATGACTCTTTTATGTGCCTGGAGTTCCAATGCTGGAAAATTCAATACCGGAATTTTTGTTCCTTTTGGCGTCCGTTGATACATTGTATCAATCGTAGTTGCGAGTAAGTTTTTCTGAGACATTTGTCCAATCGAGAGACATTGTCTCAGTTCGTCGCAACACTACAGAAGTTAGACCACCTCTAAAATAAAAAAAATCACCTCTGCCTTTAAGCCCCGTACAACCTCCTCAAAGAGATTTACAAAAATATCAGCCGTGAAACGCGTCAGAAAGAAAAGCGCTCTCGGCATGCAGCGGATTACATGCATGCCATGGCTCTTTAAGTGTTTGGATTTACATTCCTGTATAATACTAAAGTCACTCCAGGCTCAGCCATTTGAATACATATCATCCCCAGCTTCCAACCTCACACAGCGTTGGAGGACTACATGGCTATCATTTTCCACTGCGGATTACTCTGCAATGGGTGTGTGAGTGTAAAAAAGCAAAAGCAGCTTCTGCACTGTTTCTTGTTAGTTGTGATATTGGGCTATGAGCTGATAGCCCACCCACAAAAAAAATGTAATGACTTCCTTGTAAACAACAGGTACATTTGCAGGGGTTTGTATTTTAGCCCGTGCATGTGACCACTCCCCCTGAAGAAGTCACAGCTGCATGTGGCCACTCCCCCAGAAGAAGTCACAGCTGCATGTGGCAACTCCCCTTGAAGAAGTCACAGCTGCATGTGACCACTCCCCCTGAGGAAGTCACAGCTGCATGTGATCACTCCCCCTGAATAAATCACAGATACATGTGACCACTCACCCTGAAGAAGTCACAGCTGCATGTTATCACTCCCCCTAAATAAGCCACAGCTGCATGTGACCACTCTCCCTGAAGAAGTCACAGCTGCATGTGACCACTCTCCCTGAAGAAGTCACAGCTGCATGTGACCACTCTCCCTGAAGAAGTCACAGCTGCATGTGACCACTCCCCCTGAAGAAGTTGCAGCTGCATGTGACCACTCCCCCAGAAGAAGTCACAGCTGCATGTGATCACACCCCCTGAAGAAGTTGCAGCTGCATGTGACCACTCCCCCAGAAGAAGTCACAGCTGCATGTGATCACACCCCCTGAAGAAGTTGCAGCTGCATGTGACCACTCCCCCTGAAGAAGTCACAGCTGCATATGACCACTCCCCCTAAATAAATCACAGCTGCATATGAACACTCTCCCTGAAGAAGTCACAGCTGCACCTATCCAGGAAAGAGGCTTATGAGCCTTTGGAGGTTCACCCTACTCCAGCCGACTGATGTAACATAGGAGGTATGAACATGCAGTTTGTGAGGGTGTCAGATCCTCGCTGGCTCGTATATTAGCTGTTCACGTTGCATTGAGTGTTGTACTTGCTGTTGTGATGCACTGTTGTGTTGTACTAGCTGTTGTGTTGTAGTGTTTTACTGTTGTGTTGTAGTATTGTACTGTTGTGTTGTACTAGCTGTTGTGTTGTAGTGTTTTACTGTTGTGTTGTAGTATTGTACTGTTGTGTTGTACTCACTATTGTGTTGTAGTGTTGTACTGTTGTGTTGTAGTGTTGTACTGTTGTGTTGTAGTGTTGAACTGTTGTGTTGCACTGTTGTGTTGTACTGTTGTGTTGTACTCGCTGTTGTGTTGTTGTGTTGTACTGTTGTGTTTTAGTGTTGTACTGTAGTGTTGTACTGTAGTGTTGTACTCGCTGTTGTGTTGTAGTGTTGTACTGTTGTGTTGTAGTGTTGTTGTGTTGTACTCGCTGTTGTGTTGTAGTGTTGTTTTGTAGTATTGTACTGTTGTGTTGTACTGTTGTGTTGTTGTGTTTTGTTGTAGTGTTGTACTCGCTGTTGTCTTGTAGTGTTTTACTGTTGTGTTGTACTGTTGTGTTGTACTGTTGTGTTGTAGTGTTGTAGTGTTGTACTCGCTGTTGTGTTGTAGTTTTGTACTGTTGTTTTGTAGTATTGTACTGTTGTGTTGTACTGTAGTGTTGTTCTGTTGTTTTGTAGTATTGTAGTGTTGTGTTGTAATGTAGTGTTGTACTCGCTGCTGTGTTGTAGTGTTGTACTGTTGTGTTGTAGAGTTGAACTGTTGTGTTGTACTGTTGTTTTGTACTCGCTGTTGTGTTGAACTGTTGTGTTGTACTGTTGTGTTGTACTCGCTTTTGTGTTGTAGTATTGTACTGTAGTGTTGTACTTGGTGGGGATTCTATTCTGTGAAAGGATAGTGCTATTTGTTGAATAGTGTTGTACTGTTGTGTTGTAGTGTTGTACTGTAGTGTTGTGTTGTACTGTTGTGTTGTGTTGTAGTGTTGTACTGTTGTGTTGTACTCGCTGTTGTGTTGCACTGTTGTGTTGTACTGTAGTGTTGTACTGTAGTGTTGTACTGTTGTGTTGTACTGTTGTGTTGTGTTGTAGTGTTGTACTATAGTGTAGTGTTGTGTTGTACTGTACTGTAGTGTAGTGTTGTGTTGTGTTGTGTTGTACTGTTGTGTAGTGTTGTACTGTAGTGTTGTGTTGTGTTGTACTGTTGTGTTGTGTAGTATTGTACTGTTGTGTTGTACTGTAATGTTGTGTTGTACTGTAGTATTGTACTGTAGTGTTGTACTGTAGTGTTGTGTTGTACTGTAGTCTTGTGTAGTGTTGTACTGTAGTGTTGTGTTGTACTGTAGTGTTGTGTTGTACTGTAGTGTTGTGTAGTGTTGTACTGTAGTCTTGTGTTGTGTTGTACTGTAGTCTTGTGTTGTACTGTAGTGTTGTGTAGTGTTGTGTTGTGTTGTGTTGTGTTGTACTGTAGTGTTGTGTTGTGTTGTGTTGTACTGTAGTGTTGTGTTGTACTGTAGTCTTGTGTTGTGTTGTGTTGTACTGTAGTGTTGTGTTGTACTGTAGTCTTGTGTTGTGTTGTACTGTAGTGTTGTGTTGTACTGTAGTGTTGTGTAGTGTTGTGTTGTACTGTAGTGTTGTGTAGTGTTGTACTGTAGTGTTGTGTTGTGTTGTACTGTAGTGTTGTGTAGTGTTGTGTTGTACTGTAGTGTTGTGTAGTGTTGTACTGTAGTGTTGTGTAGTGTTGTACTGTAGTGTTGTGTTGTGTTGTACTGTAGTGTTGTGTTGTACTGTAGTCTTGTGTAGTGTTGTACTGTAGTGTTGTGTAGTGTTGTGTTGTACTGTAGTGTTGTACTGTAGTGTTGTGTTGTGTTGTGTTGTACTGTAGTGTTGTACTGTAGTGTTGTGTAGTGTTGTGTTGTACTGTAGTGTTGTACTGTAGTGTTGTGTAGTGTTGTGTTGTACTGTAGTGTTGTACTGTAGTGTTGTGTAGTGTTGTGTTGTACTGTAGTGTTGTACTGTAGTGTTGTGTAGTGTTGTGTTGTACTGTAGTGTTGTACTGTAGTGTTGTGTTGTGTTGTGTTGTACTGTAGTGTTGTGTTGTACTGTAGTCTTGTGTAGTGTTGTACTGTAGTGTTGTGTTGTACTGTAGTGTTGTACTGTAGTGTTGTGTAGTGTTGTGTTGTACTGTAGTGTTGTACTGTAGTGTAGTCTTGTGTTGTGTTGTACTGTAGTGTAGTGTAGTGTTGTAGTGCTGTGTTGTGTTGTGTTGTAGTGCTGTGTTGTGTTGTGTAGTGTTGTACTGTAGTGTAGTCTTGTGTTGTGTTGTACTGTAGTGTTGTGTTGTGTTGTAGTGCTGTGTTGTGTTGTGTTGTGTTGTGTTGTACTGTAGTGTTGTGGTGTTTTCATGTCACCATTTTAGATATAATGTAAGCTGAAAAAAGGAGTTATTTTTTATTAATTGAGATATCGAAGTTTTGTCATCTAAACTGAACACAGCCCCATCGTGGCCCCTGTATCCAGCGACACCTCGCAGCCCCGCGCTCCCCTGACCCCTCAGGCTCAGCACAATCTGCCCAATAAACCGCCTTGGATAACGACTCCCACCCTGAAATGCTGACCCACCAGAACATCCCGGGTCAGATTACCCGGCCGCTGATCAAATCGATGTGCTGATGACCGATGTGAATGTTTAATTTATGGCTCCTCCTGGGAATGAAATCATTAAATGAAAGACTGGGGGCCACAGGGAACCATTGAGAACTCATCATGGAGCTGAGGGACACAGCAAGGCGCCGACATATTCTGTGGTGTTGTACAGAACAGTGTACCCCTCCCAGAGGAGCTTACATTATAATGTCCCCTCCCCCACAGTCACATCAGTCTCTGTACCAGAGGAGCTTACACTCTAATGTCCCCTCCCCCACAGTCACATCATTCTCTGTACAGAGGAGCTTACACTCTAATGTCCCCTCCCCCACAGTCACATCAGTCTCTGTACCAGAGGAGCTTACACTCTAATGTCCCCTCCCCCACAGTCCCATCATTCTCTGTACAGAGGAGCTTACACTCTAATGTCCCCTCCCCCACAGTCCCATCATTCTCTGTACAGAGGAGCTTACACTCTAATGTCCCCTCCCCCACAGTCACATCAGTCTCTGTACCAGAGGAGCTTACACTCTAATGTCCCCTCCCCCACAGTCCCATCATTCTCTGTACAGAGGAGCTTACACTCTAATGTCCCCTCCCCCACAGTCCTGTCATTCTCTGTACAGAGGAGCTTACACTCTAATGTCCCCTCCCCCACAGCCACATCAGTCTCTGTACCAGAGGAGCTTACACTCTAATGTCCCCTCCCCCACAGCCCTGTCATTCTCTGTACCAAAGGAGCTTACACTCTAATGTCCTGCCTACAGTCACACACTATTATGATACAATTATATAGCTCTGACATATACTGTAGTGTTGTACAGCGATCACTGAACCAGTCATCCCAGGAGCTTACACTCTAATGTCCCCTCCCCCACAGTCATATCAGTCTCTGCACCAGAGGAGCTTACGCTCTAATGTCCCCTCCCCCGCGGTCACGTCAGTCTCTGCACCAGAAGAGCTTACGCTCTAATGCCCCCTCCCCCGCGGTCCCGTCAGTCTCTGTACCAGAGGAGCTTACGCTCTAATGTCCCCTCCCCCGCAGTCCCATCAGTCTCTGTACCAGAGGAGCTTACGCTCTAATGCCCCCTCCCCCACAGTCACATCGGTCTCTGTACCAGAGGAGCTTACACTCTAATGTCCCCTCCCCCACAGTCACATCGGTCTCTGTACCAGAGGAGCTTACAGTCTAATGTCCCCTCCCCCACAGTCACATCGGTCTCTGTACCAGAGGAGCTTACACTCCAATGTCCCCTCCCCCACAGTCACATCGGTCTCTGCGACAGAGGAGCTTACACTCCAATGTCCCCTCCCCCACAGTCACATCGGTCTCTGTGCCAGAGGAGCTTACACTCCAATGTCCCCTCCCCCACAAACACATCGGTCTCTGTACAAGAGGAGCTTACACTCCAATGTCCCCTCCCCCCAGTCACACAAATATTATCATTGAACATTTAGATTTGGGTTCTGATTTGGGTGGGTAGCGTATCACCTGGAGGATGCCCATACAAACTCCATGCAAATTTTGTGCACATTTCAAGCTGAGGACCCCATACTTGCATGGTGAGCCCACACATTTCAAAATTATCAATCGATCGATCAATCATTCATTGCCACCCAATTGATCTAGAAATAAAATCACAAACAGAAGACCTCTGATATTCGATCAGTATAAGCGATCATATTAACTGATTGACGTAGCGAGCTCTCCGACGAATTGGTTCGGTTGCTCGGGCCCTGGAGGAACATATTTGATTGCTTAAGATCGATCGAACTGTCAGAGAACTGAATGTGATACAGATCGATCGAGCTTTAATAAATGTATCGAATGTGTTCGTTAATAAATCGGTTGCTTGGGCCCTGGAGGAACATTTTTGTTTGCATAAGATCGATCGAACTCTCAGATAACTGAATGCAATACAGAACGATCGAGCTTTAATAAACGTATCGAATGTGTTCATTAATAAATCGCTTTCTTGTGCCCTGGAGGAACATTTTTGATTGCTTAAGATCGATCGAACTGTCAGAGAACTGAATGTGATACAGATCGATCGAGCTTTAATAAACGTATGGAATGCGTTCGTAATAAATCGGTTGCTCGGGGCCCTGGAGGAACATTTTTTGATTGCTTAAGATCGATCGAACTGATAACTGTCAGAGAACTGAACGTGAACTGGAACTGAATAGATCGATCGCGCTTTAATAAATGTATCGAATTCGTTCGTTAATAAATAAATGGAATGGAAACATTTGTGATCAATAGTAACAATTTATAACAATAATAAATAAAGTTTTTTTTTTTTTTTTTTTAAATAAACCTGTTCGATGTATCGATCAGATTTTTGATCAATATTTTCGATCGATCACAAAGTGCGGAACTGAAATACGGTGTGCGTTTCGCCTTGCCATTGACGTCCCTTCCCCCCCTCCCCGGATCCCAGCCTGATCCCCCCCCCCCCGGTGGAGTTTAGCTGACGGGGTAACCTAAGCCCGGTTGTGGTGTCCTGCGGCCTCGCCCACGCCCTGTCCCCGCCGTTCTCCTCCCAGAATCGCTCCCTACTCCTCTCCATCAATCTCTAATTACCCAGCATCCGCACAAGTACTTCTTATCTTACTCCAGACTCATCTCTACTTATATTTAGACCCTCCGCGCCGTCTCCCTTCTTAATATGGAGATTGGAAAAAAAAAATTGTAATTCAGCAGCTTGAGCGGGGAAAGTGGCGAGAATTCGGTGGTGGAGCCGAGCGAAGATTCACCTGTTACAAGGAAAGAATTCCCCTTCCCTGCGCAGATATTCCGAGGCAGAATTATACCACCCAACCCGTACCAGCCATGGGAAACAACAGAGACCATCTATATCTGGAGAGCGGTGATGTCACTCCTGTATATTATATAGAGAGCGGTGATGTCACTCCTGTATATTATATAGAGAGCGGTGATGTCACTCCTGTATATTATATACAGAGCGGTGATGTCACTCCTGTATATTATATAGAGAGCGGTGATGTCACTCCTGTATATTATATAGAGAGCGGTGATGTCACTCCTGTATATTATATAGAGAGCGGTGATGTCACTCCTTCCTATTATATAGAGAGCTGTGATGTCACTCCTGCATATTATATAGAGAGCGGTGATGTCACTCCTTCCTATTATATAGAGAGCGGTGATGTCACTCCTGTATATTATATAGAGAGCTGTGATGTCACTCCTGCATATTATATAGAGAGCGGTGATGTCACTCCTTCCTATTATATAGAGAGCGGTGATGTCACTCCTGTATATTATATAGAGAGCGGTGATGTCACTCCTGTATATTATATAGAGAGCGGTGATGTCACTCCTGTATATTATATAGAGAGCGGTGATGTCACTCCTTCCTATTATATAGAGAGCTGTGATGTCACTCCTGCATATTATATAGAGAGCGGTGATGTCACTCCTTCCTATTATATAGAGAGCGGTGATGTCACTCCTGTATATTATATAGAGAGCTGTGATGTCACTCCTGCATATTATATAGAGAGCGGTGATGTCACTCCTTCCTATTATATAGAGAGCGGTGATGTCACTCCTGTATATTATATAGAGAGCGGTGATGTCACTCCTGTATATTATATAGAGAGCGGTGATGTCACTCCTGTATATTATATAGAGAGCGGTGATGTCACTCCTGTATATTATATAGAGAGCGGTGATGTCACTCCTGTATATTATATAGAGAGCGGTGATGTCACTCCTGCATATTATATAGAGAGCGGTGATGTCACTCCTGTATATTATATAGAGAGCGGTGATGTCACTCCTGCATATTATATAGAGGGCGGTGATGTCACTCCTGTATATTATATAGAGAGCGGTGATGTCACTCCTGTATATTATATAGAGAGCGGTGATGTCACTCCTGTATATTATATAGAGAGCGGTGATGTCACTCCTGTATATTATATAGAGAGCGGTGATGTCACTCCTGCATATCATATAGAGAGCGGTGATGTCACTCCTGTATATTATATAGAGAGCGGTGATGTCACTCCTGCATATTATATAGAGAGCGGTGATGTCACTCCTGTCTATTATATAGAGAGCGGTGATGTCACTCCTGTATATTATATAGAGAGCGGTGATGTCACTCCTGTCTATTATATAGAGAGCGGTGATGTCACTCCTGTCTATTATATAGAGAGCGGTGATGTCACTAATGCCTATTATATAGAGAGCGGTGATGTCACTCCTTCCTATTATATAGAGAGCGGTGATGTCACTAATGCCTATTATATAGAGAGCGGTGATGTCACTCCTGCATATTATATAGAGAGCGGTGATGTCACTCCTGTATATTATATAGAGAGCGGTGATGTCACTCCTGTATATTATATAGAGAGCGGTGATGTCACTCCTGTATATTATATAGAGAGCGGTGATGTCACTCCTGTATATTATATAGAGAGCGGTGATGTCACTCCTGTATATTATATAGAGAGCGGTGATGTCACTCCTTCCTATTATATAGAGAGCGGTGATGTCACTCCTGTATATTATATAGAGAGCGGTGATGTCACTCCTGGATATTATATAGAGGGTGGTGATGTCACTCCTGCCTATTATATAGAGGGCCGGATGTCACTCCTGTATATTATATAGAGAGCGGCGATGTCACTCCTGCATATTATATAGAGAGTGGTGATGTCACTCCTGTATATTATATAGAGAGCGGCGATGTCACTCCTGCCTATTATATAGAGAGCGGTGATGTCACTCCTGCCTATTATATAGAGAGCGGTGATGTCACTCCTGCCTATTATATAGAGAGCGGTGATGTCACTCCTGCATATTATATAGAGAGCTGTGATGTCACTCCTGTATATTATATAGAGAGCGGTGATGTCACTCCTGTATATTATATAGAGAGCGGTGATGTCACTCCTGCCTAATATATAGAGAGCGGTGATGTCACTCCTGTATATTATATAGAGAGCGGTGATGTCACTCCTGTATATTATATAGAGAGCGGTGATGTCACTCCTGCATATTATATAGAGAGCGGTGATGTCACTAATGCCTATTATATAGA
The DNA here is from genome assembly GCF_062004578.1 of Staurois parvus. Lineage (NCBI taxonomy): Eukaryota > Metazoa > Chordata > Amphibia > Anura > Ranidae > Staurois > Staurois parvus. The sequence continues at coordinate 210,346 of NW_028319901.1, read as the reverse complement.
GAGCGGTGATGTCACTCCTGCATATTATATAGAGAGCTGTGATGTCACTCCTGTATATTATATAGAGAGCGGTGATGTCACTCCTGTATATTATATAGAGAGCGGTGATGTCACTCCTGTATATTATATAGAGAGCGGTGATGTCACTCCTGCATATTATATAGAGAGCGGTGATGTCACTAATGCCTATTATATAGAGAGCGGTGATGTCACTCCTTCCTATTATATAGAGAGCGGTGATGTCACTAATGCCTATTATATAGAGAGCGGTGATGTCACTCCTGCATATTATATAGAGAGCTGTGATGTCACTCCTGTATATTATATAGAGAGCGGTGATGTCACTCCTGTATATTATATAGAGAGCGGTGATGTCACTCCTGTATATTATATAGAGAGCGGTGATGTCACTCCTGCCTATTATATAGAGAGCGGTGATGTCACTAATGCCTATTATATAGAGAGCGGTGATGTCACTCCTGCCTATTATATAGAGAGCGGTGATGTCACTAATGCCTATTATATAGAGAGCGGTGATGTCACTCCTGCCTATTATATAGAGAGCGGTGATGTCACTCCTGCATATTATATAGAGAGCTGTGATGTCACTCCTGTATATTATATAGAGAGCGGTGATGTCACTCCTGTATATTATATAGAGAGCGGTGATGTCACTCCTGCCTAATATATAGAGAGCGGTGATGTCACTCCTGTATATTATATAGAGAGCGGTGATGTCACTCCTGTATATTATATAGAGAGCGGTGATGTCACTCCTGCATATTATATAGAGAGCGGTGATGTCACTAATGCCTATTATATAGAGAGCGGTGATGTCACTCCTTCCTATTATATAGAGAGCGGTGATGTCACTAATGCCTATTATATAGAGAGCGGTGATGTCACTCCTGCATATTATATAGAGAGCTGTGATGTCACTCCTGTATATTATATAGAGAGCGGTGATGTCACTCCTGTATATTATATAGAGAGCGGTGATGTCACTCCTGTATATTATATAGAGAGCGGTGATGTCACTCCTGCATATTATATAGAGAGCGGTGATGTCACTAATGCCTATTATATAGAGAGCGGTGATGTCACTCCTTCCTATTATATAGAGAGCGGTGATGTCACTAATGCCTATTATATAGAGAGCGGTGATGTCACTCCTGCATATTATATAGAGAGCTGTGATGTCACTCCTGTATATTATATAGAGAGCGGTGATGTCACTCCTGTATATTATATAGAGAGCGGTGATGTCACTCCTGTATATTATATAGAGAGCGGTGATGTCACTCCTGCCTATTATATAGAGAGCGGTGATGTCACTAATGCCTATTATATAGAGAGCGGTGATGTCACTCCTTCCTATTATATAGAGAGCGGTGATATCACTAATGCCTATTATATAGAGAGCGGCGATGTCACTCCTGCATATTATATAGAGAGCAGCGATGTCACTCCTGCATATTATATAGAGAGCGGTGATGTCACTCCTGTATATTATATAGAGAGCGGTGATGTCACTCCTGTATATTATATAGAGAGCGGTGATGTCACTCCTGTATATTATATAGAGAGCGGTGATGTCACTCCTGTATATTATATAGAGAGCGGTGATGTCACTCCTGTATATTATATAGAGAGCGGTGATGTCACTCCTGTATATTATATAGAGAGCGGTGATGTCACTCCTGTATATTATATAGAGAGCGGCGATGTCACTCCTGTATATTATATAGAGAGCGGTGATGTCACTCCTGTATATTATATAGAGAGCGGCGATGTCACTCCTGTATATTATATAGAGAGCGGTGATGTCACTCCTGTATATTATATAGAGAGCGGTGATGTCACTCCTGTATATCATATAGAGAGCGGCGATGTCACTCCTGCCTATTATATAGAGAGTGGTGATGTCACTCCTGCCTATTATATAGAGAGTGGTGATGTCACTCCTGAATATTATATAGAGAGCGGTGATGTCACTCCTGTATATTATATAGAGAGCGGTGATGTCACTCCTGCATATTATATAGAGAGCGGTGATGTCACTCCTGCCTATTATATAGAGAGCGGTGATGTCACTCCTGTATATTATATAGAGAGCGGTGATGTCACTCCTGTATATTATATAGAGAGCGGTGATGTCACTCCTGTATATTATATAGAGAGCTGTGATGTCACTCCTGCATATTATATAGAGAGCGGTGATGTCACTCCTTCCTATTATATAGAGAGCGGTGATGTCACTCCTGTATATTATATAGAGAGCGGCGATGTCACTCCTGTATATTATATAGAGAGCGGTGATGTCACTCCTGTATATTATATAGAGAGTGGCGATGTCACTCCTGTATATCATATAGAGAGCGGCGATGTCACTCCTGCCTATTATATAGAGAGTGGTGATGTCACTCCTGCCTATTATATAGAGAGTGGTGATGTCACTCCTGAATATTATATAGAGAGCGGTGATATCACTCCTGTATATTATATAGAGAGCGGTGATGTCACTCCTGCCTATTATATAGAGAGCGGTGATGTCACTCCTGCCTATTATATAGAGAGCGGTGATGTCACTCCTGCATATTATATAGAGAGCTGTGATGTCACTCCTGTATATTATATAGAGAGCGGTGATGTCACTCCTGTATATTATATAGAGAGCGGTGATGTCACTCCTGTATATTATATAGAGAGCGGTGATGTCACTCCTGCATATTATATAGAGAGCGGTGATGTCACTAATGCCTATTATATAGAGAGCGGTGATGTCACTCCTTCCTATTATATAGAGAGCGGTGATGTCACTAATGCCTATTATATAGAGAGCGGTGATGTCACTCCTGCATATTATATAGAGAGCGGTGATGTCACTCCTGTATATTATATAGAGAGCGGTGATGTCACTCCTGTATATTATATAGAGAGCGGTGATGTCACTCCTGTATATTATATAGAGAGCGGTGATGTCACTCCTGCCTAATATATAGAGAGCGGTGATGTCACTCCTGTATATTATATAGAGAGCGGTGATGTCACTCCTGTATATTATATAGAGAGCGGTGATGTCACTCCTGCATATTATATAGAGAGCGGTGATGTCACTCCTGCCTATTATATAGAGAGCGGTGATGTCACTAATGCCTATTATATAGAGAGCGGTGATGTCACTCCTTCCTATTATATAGAGAGCGGTGATATCACTAATGCCTATTATATAGAGAGCGGTGATGTCACTCCTGCATATTATATAGAGAGTAGCGATGTCACTCCTGCATATTATATAGAGAGCGGTGATGTCACTCCTGTATATTATATAGAGAGCGGTGATGTCACTCCTGTATATTATATAGAGAGCGGTGATGTCACTCCTGTATATTATATAGAGAGCGGTGATGTCACTCCTGTATATTATATAGAGAGCGGCGATGTCACTCCTGTATATTATATAGAGAGCGGCGATGTCACTCCTGTATATTATATAGAGAGTGGCGATGTCACTCCTGTATATTATATAGAGAGTGGCGATGTCACTCCTGTATATCATATAGAGAGCGGCGATGTCACTCCTGCCTATTATATAGAGAGCGGTGATGTCACTCCTGTATATTATATAGAGAGCGGTGATGTCACTCCTGTATATCATATAGAGAGCGGCGATGTCACTCCTGCCTATTATATAGAGAGTGGTGATGTCACTCCTGCCTATTATATAGAGAGTGGTGATGTCACTCCTGAATATTATATAGAGAGCGGTGATGTCACTCCTGTATATTATATAGAGAGCGGTGATGTCACTCCTGCATATTATATAGAGAGCGGTGATGTCACTCCTGCCTATTATATAGAGAGCGGTGATGTCACTCCTGTATATCATATAGAGAGCGGTGATGTCACTCCTGCCTATCATATAGAGAGCGGTGATGTCACTCCTGTATATTATATAGAGAGTGGCGATGTCACTCCTGTATATCATATAGAGAGCGGCGATGTCACTCCTGCCTATTATATAGAGAGTGGTGATGTCACTCCTGCCTATTATATAGAGAGTGGTGATGTCACTCCTGAATATTATATAGAGAGCGGTGATGTCACTCCTGTATATTATATAGAGAGCGGTGATGTCACTCCTGCATATTATATAGAGAGCGGTGATGTCACTCCTGCCTATTATATAGAGAGCGGTGATGTCACTCCTGTATATCATATAGAGAGCGGTGATGTCACTCCTGCCTATCATATAGAGAGCGGTGATGTCATAGGGTGATTAGGGCGGTCACACAGAGCAGGGCCTGGCGGCGCCCACATTTCATGGGTAGACGTTGTGGGAATATGCGGACAGATGATGGAGGAAGCAGCTTCCAGCGGATGTGAGGAGGTAAATCTGGAATAGTATGAAGACATTTTTGGAATAAGCAGAACCCGACACCTCAAAGCGTTGAGTCAGACGGCAGAGAACGGGATCCGGGCTGCAAGGTGGACCAACCGGTCTGGTTTCAGAATCTGATTTCTAAAGCTGGCCACAGACGATGCAATCATATCTCATCCACATTTCTCTGCTCGGATCATACTAAACACACAAACTGCAAATTATCGGTTGGGAAAATAAAGATCTGTAAAACGGTTACAATGTAACCCACACACACAAAGATTCTGATTGGGGGAACCCATTGACTGCCATACCCCCAACCACACCACCCACCCCTAGGGGCGGACTGACAACTCATGGGGCCCCCAAGCAATAGGGGATCATGGGGCCCCTGTGTCCTTGCCCAAACTCAAAAAAGCCTATGAAAAAGGTACCAGGGGCATCTCATGGGGCCCCCTATTGACCCCGGGCCCTCGGGCAGTGCCCGAGTTTCCAAATGGTCAGTCCGCCCCTGCTCACCCCCATTCCTCCCCCCACATTGCCACCAGAAAACGTTTGCAGGTTGAGGTCACACTTTATAGGCACGGGTTACACAAGGCTTAGGACTAGGATTACGATTATAACTAGGGGGAGAATTAAGTTGGTTTTTCCTCCTACCACAAATCGTCCCTGATGTATCCACCACCAGGGGACATATGTGGTCATACTGGCATGAAGACATGGGGTAGCCTGAGGTTAGGCCTAAGGATAGGGTTGTAACTAGGGGTAGAGTTAGGTCTAGGGACAGGACTAGGGTTAGGACTAGAGTTAGGGTTAGAACTAGGGGTAGAGTTAGGTCTAGGGATTTGACTTAGGTTAGGGTTAGAACTAGGGGTAGAGTTAGGTCTAGGGATACGACTAGGGTTAGAGTTAGGACTAGAGTTAGGGTTAGAACTAGGGGTAGAGTTAGGTCTAGGGATACAACTAGATTTAGGACTAGAGTTAGGGTTAGAACTAGGGGTAGAGTTAGGTCTAGGGATACAACTAGATTTAGGACTAGAGTTAGGGTTAGAACTAGGGGTAGAGTTAGGTCTAGGGGTTCGTTTAGGGTTAGGACTAGAGTTAGGGTTAGAACTAGGGGTAGAGATAGGTCTAGGGATTTGACTAAGGTTAGGGTTAGAACTAGGGGTAGAGTTAGGTCTAGGGGTTCGTTTAGGGTTAGGACTAGATTTAGGGTTAGAACTAGGGGTAGAGATAGGTCTAGGGACACAACTAGGTTTAGGACTAGAGTTAGGGTTAGAACTAGGGCTAGAGTTAGATCTAGGGACAGGACTAGGGTTAGGACTAGAGTTAGGGTTTGAACTAGGGGTAGAGTTAGGTCTAAGGATTCGACCAGGGTTAGGACTAGAGTTAGGGCTGGAACTTAGGCGTATAGTTAGGTTCAGGGGCGGACTGACAATTTGTGCACTCGGGCACTGCCCGAGGGCCCAAGGTCAGTAGGGGGCCCCATGAGATGCCCCTAGTACCTTTCATAGGCTTTTTTGAGTGTGGGTGAGGAGACAGGGGCCCCATGATCCCCTATTGCCCGGGGGCCCCATGAGTTTTCAGTCCGCCCCTAGTTAGGTTGTTTTTTCTCCCTAACACAATACCTACCACTACTTCCTCTGACATATCTGCTGCCAGGGAATTTATGCAGTGCTTGATGTCAGATGGAAGTATGAGTTAGACTAGGGTAAGGACCAAAGTTAGGGTTAGAACTAGGGGTAGAGTTAAGTCCAGGGATAAGGGTTAGCTTAAAGGCTGAAGTTAGGACTGGAGATATGAATAGGGTTAGGGTTAGAACTAGGGGTGGAGTTAGGACTAGAGATAGAACTAGGGTTAGAGAAAAGACTAGGCTCAGAAGTAGGGTTAGCGTTAAAACTAAGCTTGGAGTTAGGAATAGAGTTAGAAGAAAGGATATAGTTAGGACTAGGGTCAGGAGTAGGGCAGAGTTAGAAGTAGGGTTAGAGTTAGGACTAGGGTCAGGAGTAGGGTAGTGTTAGAACTAAGGTTAGCGATAGGACCAGCGTTAGGACAAGGGTTTACTTAGGCAAGGGGTAGAACTAGGGTTAGCTCTAGGGGTGAAGTTAGGACTAGTGATTGGGTTGGAACTATGGGTGGAGTTAGGACTAGTAATAGAACTAAGCTTAGACTTAAGACTATGATCAGGATTAGAGATAGGGATAAAGTTAGGACTAGGGTTAGGGCAAGGGTTATAATTAAGACTAGGGTCGGGAGCAGAGTTAGTGTTAAAACTAAGCTTGGAGTCAGGACTAGAGTTAGGACAAGGGTTATAGTTAGGACTAGGGTCAGGAGTAGGGCAGGGTTAGAACTAGGGTTAGAGTTAGGGCTAGGGTTAGGACACGGGTTATAGTTAGGCTAGGGAAAGGACTAAAGTTAGGTTTAGGACTAGTGTTAACTCAAGGGTTAAAGATAGGACTAGAGTGTTAGTTAGGACCAGGGTCAGGAGTAGGGCAGGGTTAGAACTAGGGTTAGAGTTAGGGCTAGGGTTAGGACACGGGTTATAGTTAGGCTAGGGAAAGGACTAAAGTTAGGTTTAGGACTAGGGTTAGCTCAAGGGGTAAAGATAGGACTAGAGTGTTAGTTAGGACCAGGGTCAGGAGTAGGGCAGGGTTAGAACTAGGGTTACAGTTAGGGCTAGGGTTAGGACACGGGTTATAGTTAGGCAACGGAGAGGACTAAAGTTAGGTTTAGGACTAGGGTTAGCTCAAGTGGTGAAGATAGGACTAGAGTGTTAGGACCAGGGTCAGGAGTAGGGCAGGGTTAGACCTAGGGTTAGAGTTAGGGCTAGGGTTAGGACATGGGTTATAGTTAGGCTAGGGAAAGGACTAGGGTTAGCTCACGGGGTGAAGATAGGACTAGAGTGTTAGTTGGGACCAGGGTCAGGAGTAGGGTAGGGTTAGAACTAGGGTTAGAGTTAGGGCTAGGGTTAGGGCAAGAGCTATAGTTAGGACTAGGTTAGGAGTAGGGAAGGGTTAGAACTAGGGTCAGAGTTAGGGCTAGGGTTAGGACATGGGTTATAGTTAGGCAAGAGAAAGGACTAGAGTTAGGTTTAGGACTAGGGTTAGCTCAAGGGGTGAAGTTAGGACTAGAGATAGGACTATAATTAGGGTTAACCTGCCATAGTTGGGTTGAAATTCTTCCAGTTTAGCAGGGAGCTGTCAAATTACGATCCCTCTATGGCTGTTCCCATTCATGAGAAGTCAGTCTAATGATGGTCGTCTCACGAACTTGCTTGTTGGAAAACATTTGTCCAATCGGCTGCAGCACTGATCAGCGTATTCTGAGAGAGGAGGAGTTCTCGCTGTCAGACTGCAGTAGCACACTGGGGAGGATTCCTCTATCTACCTCCAGTGTCTGGATTGGGGACTCTTCATATTTTTTGGATAAGTCCGTTGACTGATTGAAAAAAAATTACCCACGTATGCCCAGCTTAAGAAGTACGGGTGGAGTTAGGACTAGATATAGAACTAACATTAGAGTTAGGACTAGAGTCAAGATTAGGGATAGGGTTAGAACTGGTATTAAAGCTAAAACTAGGGCTAAGACAAGGGCTTTAGTTCAGAGTAGGGTCAAAAGTAGGGTAGGGTTAGGAGTAGGGACAGGACTAGGGTTAGGACAAGGGTTATCTTCAGGACTAGGGATTGGACTAGGGTTAGGACAAGGGTTATCTTCAGGACTAGGGATTGGACTAGGGTTAGGTAAGTAGAGTAGTCTTCTTTTCATAAATAGGTTCCAAAGTCTAAAAACTTCAGGAGAAGCCAAGAGGGTAAAGTCCAAGCCTTCTATCCTATATGGAGCTGCAGTGTTTTAGGTGGACCCTTTGATGGACACTAAGGTCAGGTCAGGTTTTTAATGCCATCTATGTCCCCACCAGGGAGGTTCACCCTGCCTCATTATGATGAGGTCCCTCATCATGTTGAAGATCCCTCCCATCACATCAGAGGTCCCTCATCATGTTAAAGATCCCTCCCAACACATCAGAGGTCCCTCATCATGTTGAAGATCCCTCCCGTCACATCAGAGGTCCCTCATCATGTTAAAGATCCCTCCCAACACATCAGAGGTCCCTCATCATGTTGAAGATCCCTCCCATCACATCAGAGGTCCCTCATCATGTTGAAGATCCCTCCCATCACATCAGAGGTCCCTCATCATGTTGAAGATCCCTCCCAACACATCAGAGGTCCCTCATCATGTTGAAGATCCCTCCCGTCACATCAGAGGTCCCTCATCATGTTAAAGATCCCTCCCAACACATCAGAGGTCCCTCATCATGTTGAAGATCCCTCCCAACCCATCAGATGTCCCTCATCATTTTGAAGATCCCTCCCATCGCATCAGATGTCCCTCATCATTTTGAAGATCCCTCCCATTGCATCAAAGTCCCCACGTCACATCAGAGACACCCCTTATCCATCAGTGGCTTCCATATACTTGAGCGCTCTACATTACATCAGTGTCACCCCATATATCAAAGGTCCCCTATAGATGAGTCCCCTACACCACACCAGAGCCTTCCTATTACATCAGAGTCACCCTTCACATCAGAGGTCCCTCATCATGTTGAAGATCCCTCCCATCACATCAGAGGTCCCTCATCATGTTGAAGATCTCTCCCATCACATCAGAGGTCCCTCATCATGTTGAAGATCCCTCCCATCACATCAGAGGTCCCTCATCATGTTGAAGATCCCTCCCATCACATCAGAGGTCCCTCATCATGTTGAAGATCCCTCCCATCACATCAGAGGTTCCTCATCATGTTGAAGATCCCTCCCATCACATCAGAGGTCCCTCATCATGTTGAAGATCCCTCCCATCACATCAGAGGTCCCTCATCATGTTGAAGATCCCTCCCATCACATCAGAGGTCCCTCATCATGTTGAAGATCCCTCCCATCACATCAGATGTCCCTCATCATGTTGAAGATCTCTCCCATCACATCAGTGGTCCCACATCATGTTGAAGATCCCTCCCATCACATCAGATGTCCCTCATCATGTTGAAGATCCCTCTTATCACATCAGAGTCCCCCCTTCACGTCAGAGTCACCCCTTTACATAATAGGCATCCCATCCCCCTTTACATCAGAGGTCATCTATCATATCAGAGGCCTTCCCAATCAGATCAGAGGCAGCCCTTATTTCAGAGCCACCCCATCACATCAGAGCTTCCCCCATACATCAAAGGTCTCCTATACATGAGTTCCCTCCCCCCATCACTACAGAGTTCCCCCATCACACAGTCCGCACAACATGATTCTGCTGGCCAACCCCACCATAGCTGACCAGGGCAAACCGGGTTCCATGCTCACAGCACCCTGGGGGTTAAGAAACACTGGTTTATCGAACAGAAGTGATGAATTGTCCTCCAGTAGGGACACCTCTTCTGGTGACAACCATGGGGGGGGGGGGGATTTCCTTCACTTCCTGTTGTCCCTCCAGGAAAAAAATTAAAAAAGCTGGGACGTTTTCTGGTTTCTGCACTTCGGCCAAACATGGAGAGGAAGACGAACCTCCAATCCATCCCGGGCTCTAAACAGGTGAATTTAAAACAAATGAGATGGTAGTCCAGGAGCGGACTGACCATTTGAGCACTTGGGCACTGCCCGAGGGCCCAGGGTCAGTAGGGGGCCCCATGAGATGCCCCTGGTGCCTTTCATTGGCTTTTTCATAGGCTTTTTTGGGTGTGAGCAAGGACACAGGGGCCCCATGATCCCCTATTGCCCGGAGGCCCCATGAGTTGTCAGTCCGCCCCTGCAGTAGCCCAACTTTTCTTCTGCTGATGAAAGCAACACCAACGTTCTTCACTCTCATTCTAAGAATTTAGAACCAAAGGAAGATTCTGACCATTTCAGACAGAGGTTGGAAATTCTTTGGAAATTTTGGTAACCCCCAACCTAGAATCAGCCATTATGAGAGCATTTCACTCAGAGCTACCAGACCCACTATTGTTGGGATTTCTGTGCTGAGTTCCGGGTCTGTACACCAGCTGTGCCCATTATGAGGGGTTCCCACCATCCCTGTACTGAGTTCTCAGGTCTGTTCACATGCTGTGCCAATTATGAGGGGTTCCCACCATTCCTGTACTGAGTTCTCTGGTCTGCACTCCCGCTGTGCCCGTTATGATGGGTTCTCACTGTCCCTGTGCTGAGTTCCTGGGTCTGTACACCTGCTGTGCCCATTATGAGGGGTTCCCACCATCCCTGTGCTGAGTTCCTGGGTCTGTACACCTGCTGTGCCCATTATGAGGGGTTCCCACCATCTCTGTACTGAGTTCCCAGGTCTGTACACCTGCTGTACCCATTATGAGCGCTTCCCACAATTATTGTACTGAGTTCCCAGGTCTGTTCCCCTCCTGTACCCATTATGAAGGGTTCCCACTAGGGGCACACTGACAACTCATGGAACCCCTGGGCAATAGAGGATCATGGGGCCATTGTGTCCTCACAGATCTGCAGTGTCCTTTATGAATGGATCCGACCATCCCTCTGATGAGTTCAGGTCTGTACACCTGTTGTGCCCATTATGAGGGGTTCCCACCATCCCTGAGCTGAGTTCCCGGGTCTGTACACCTGCTGTGCTCATTATGAGGGGCTCCCATGATCCCTGTGCTGTGTTCCCGGGTCTGTACACCTGTTGTGCCCATTATGAGGGATCCCTACCATCTCTGTGTTGTATTACCAGGACTGTACCCTTACTGTGTCTATTATCAATCATTCCCACCATCTCAGAACTGAGTTTCTGGGTCTGTACACCCATTATGAGGGGTTCCCTCCATCCCTGTGACAGATTTCAAGGTCTGCAAACCTACTGTGACCATTAAGAGATGTTTGCGTGGTCCCTGAGATGAGTTCCTGGGTCTGTACACCTGCTGTGCCCATTATGAAGGGTTACCACCATCCATTCACTAAGTTCCCAGGTCATCACACCTGTTGAGTCCATTATGAAATGTTTCCACCATCCCTGATCAATTTGTTGAACATTTATATAAAGTAGAATGTGATAAAAGAAGCAGGAACACACAAAGGTTGGAGAGGACACCCAAAACTCTCAAGTTCTCGAGAGGGAGGAAGATCTCTCTGTTGGGGTATCTGTGACGTATAAGAAGCCCATAAGTGACCTAAACATTACTTTTGGGTGGAATCCTTTAAGTAACATGGGACATCAAACCAGGCGTGTTCGGTTAAAAACCTGGAGCGACTAATCTGATTTCAGTTTTCTGGTCGGATTCAGGGGCGGACTGACCATTTGGTAACTTGGGCACTGCCCGAAGGCCCTGGGTCAGTAGGAGCCTCATGAGAAGCCCCTGGTACCTTTTTCATAGGCTTTTTTGAGTTTAGGCAAGGACACAGGGGCCCCATGATCCCCTATTGCCCGGGGCCCCCATGAGTTGTCAGTCCTCCCCTGGTTGGATTAGGGATATGCTCACTAGTAGGTTGCACCTCGGTCTCTTGCCTTATTGAAGGAACTTGTAGACACCTGTGGACACAGCAAGTGCTCAAGCTGCTGGTCTCTGTGTGGTCGCAGTGCCAACAGGATACTTGAGGACTTGAAGAGTATATTAGGAGCAAGATCTCATGTAGACATATATAGACAGGGGAATAGAAGGAGGGAGGGCAGGGGATGAGGGTCCAAGCTGTCAGGATAGGGTGTCCCTCCCACCTCGCTGACCTCCTCCTATCCAGCCCCCTCATCTTCTTTTATGGCCTGGGTTTCAAGTTCTCTCTTTGCTTTTCAGTCTGAGCGCCCTGGAAAGGTGACCACCAGTCGTCCCCAGACTCTCGCCTCCGTCTCCATCAGCTCAGGGAGACCGTCGCCTGATTCCCCCCTCTGAGTAAGAGTGAAGCTGCCTCCCCAGAGGGACAGCTGAAGGAGCTACCTGTCCACCCAACACCAAGCCTTTACCTGTAGGGGCGGAGAGGGGATTTTCGTTTTTTATCCTCCCACATTCCTCCCCCCCACGTTGACTTTAAATTGGGACCGGAATTGGTGGACCTGTTGACTCGTTGGAACGTAGCGAGAGGATGAAGGGGCCGTGGCTGGTTCTTGCAGCTCTGTGCCTCTCCCTGGCCAACCTGGGTGCCAGGGGCGAGGACGGGCTTGACTTTCCAGAGTACGACGGAGAGGACAGGGTCATCCACATCAGCCTGAAGAACTACAAGGCTGCCCTGAAGAAGTTCGACATCTTGGCGTTACTCTACCATGAACCTATTGAGGATGACAAAGCCTCCCAAAGGCAGTTCGAAATGGAAGAGCTCATTCTGGAGGTACAAAGAGGCATGAGAAGACATTATTCCTACCTTGTAGATAGATTGCGGCAAAAAACACGGGTTTGGGTACATATTAGTGGGTCACAAAAAGGAAGTCCACATTCTCAAAACTTCTTCTGCACTGCTCCACTGAAAGGCATCACAACTTACTATACTCTATCCCGGACGGACCCCCAATTAAAGGGATTGTCCACCTACTACAGATAAGTTTAATTAGATGGATTGTGCACGCCCTCCTGTAACTTTTATTAGTGATCCAACCAGGGGCGGACTGACAACTCATGGGGCCCCCGGGCAATAGGGGATCATGGGGCCCCTGTGTCCTTGCCCAAACTCAAAAAAGCCTATGAAAAAGGTACCAGGGGCATCTCATGGGGCCCCCTACTGACCCCGGGCCCTCGGGCAGTGCCCGAGTTTCCAAATGGTCAGTCCGCCCCTGGATCCAACCAGGGGCGGACTGACAATTCGGGAACTCGGGCACTGCCCGAGGGCCCTGGGTCAGTAGGGGGCCCCATGAGATGCCCCTGGTACCTTTCATAGGCTTTTTTGTGTGTGGTTTGAGTGTGGGAGGACACAGGGGCCCCATGATCCCTTATTGTCTGGGGGCCCCATGAGTTGTCAGTTTGCCCCTGGATCCAACTTTATCTATAGCTTCCTTCTGTCCCTGTTTTTTTGTTACGTAATAATAATACCCAGTGCGGCTTGTCTTTGTTTTGACCCGGTTACAATGCAGCTGTCCATTCTATGTTGGGTACAGTTGAGTCAAATGGGCTGCTTTGTGTCCCCTCCCACTGTCGTGTCGTAGGTGTGCCATAATTCAGCTAAAAAGAACAGAACGAAGCATTATATATAAATATATATATATATATATATATATATATAAAAATTAAACATATATATATATATATATTTTTTTTAATTTTTATTTTTTGTTATTTATTTTGTTATTTATTTATTTTTATTATTATTATATTTTTTTTTATTACAAAAAAAAAGTTACAAGAGGATGTGTACAAACTAATAAAGTTCCTGGTGGGAACCCCTTTCAAAATGTTGCCTAAAAGTACATATAAAAATATATATATATATATATATACATATATATATCTATATATATGTGTGTGTATATATATATATATATATATGGATATATATATATATATATAGATATATATATATAGATATATCTATCTATCTATATATATATTATATGTATCTATCTATCTATCTATATATATCTATATATATATATAATTTTTTTTTTTTAATTAATATTTATTTATTTATTTGTATTATTTATTTATTTTTTGTATATTTTTTTTATTACAAAAAAAGTTACAAGAGGATGTGTACAAACTAATAAAGTTCCTGGTGGGAACTCCTTTAAAACTGTTGCCTAAAAGTACATAAATGCATTTAAATAATTGTCAAATATGGCAAATATGTTTAAAAGAAATCTCGAAAGTTACATATAATATACATATATGTGTGTGTGTATATATTTATATATATATATATATATATACACATTTTTATGTATAAAAAACGAATATATATATATATATATATATATATATATATTATATGTTGAAATGCGTTTTTATTACAAAATATATGAAAAATATTTTTATTATTAAATATAATTTTTTAATATTTATTCTTCAGATTTTTTTTAACATATAAAAAAAGTCATTTTCACATATATTTTTTACATATACTTGTAAATGCATTCCAAAAATGTAGATCTGTATTTTTAAAGACATAAAGTATATGTGAAATGTTTTTTTAAAAATATTTTTGCATATATTTTGTAATAAAAACACATTTCAACATGCAGTATATATATATATATAACATATATGACTTATGTGTGGGGGAGGGGGTTCAGGCCCTGATATTGCATACAAGTATTTCAGCATATGAACGGAGCGCCGGTCGCCAGATGAAATATCGCATTATATTGCTTCGTGTTACATTGTTACATTGTTCTGTATTATACGACGTTACACCATTATATATTCTATGACCTATATTATAGTATATAGCAGGGGTGGGCAACTGCGGCCCTCCAGCTGTTGGTGAACTACAAGTCCCATCATGCCTCTGCCTTTGGGAGTCATGCTTGTAACTGTCAGTTTTGCAATGCCTCATGGGACTTGTAGTTCACCAACAGCTAAAGGGCCGCAGTCGCCCACCCCTGGTACATCGCATTAGTTTTTACATTCTTACACTTGTTCCAATAGTTGACATCTGTCAGGGCTTTTCCTGTCTGCCTGCTTTTTTTATAAGCCCCTCCCACCGCGCCTGTGCTCTGTTCCGGGAGCGCTGTCAGTTTAACTTCTGCTTTGCTTAGGCAAACATCTTTTTTTTTTTCTCCTGAGGCTCCTCCTCCCCGCCATATGTTTTTGCAATTTGGAACATTCCAGCAGGCTAGGTAGGGATTGGATGGAAGGGTTGAACGTGGGCAAGTGTTCCCACCAATCACAGCTCAGCTATCCGCAAAAAAATCTGAGATTTGTGCTGAGTCGACGCAGCAGATTGGTTAGTGTTACAGCTGCCGTTTAAAGGACTAAATGGGCACATTTTTTTTTTTTTAGGATATCCCTAAATTAGCTTGAACCCTGACGTGTTCAATCGGCGATTTCAGCCCCACATAGACTCATCGCTATAAATATGTTCTGGCAAAAATAGAATTGCTGATTTAAAGGGTGTGTCCACTCAAAGCTGTCAGTGTTTGGTGGGTACTGGAGAGTTACATCAACCAATTGCCTCTTCTGTCTTTGAAGGAATCTATATATGAAATCTCTGTGCCCATTATGAGGGGTTCCCACCATCCCTGTGCTGAGTTCCCGGGTCTGTACACCCGCTGTGCCCATTATGAGGGGTTCCCGCCATCCCTGTGCTGAGTTCCCGGGTCTGTACACCCGCTGTGCCCATTATGAGGGGTTCCCGCCATCCCTGTGCTGAGTTTCAGGGTCTGTACACCCGCTGTGCCCATTATGAGGGGTTCCCACCATCCCTGTGCTGAGTTCCCGGGTCTGTATACCCGCTGTGCCCATTATGAGGGGTTCCCACCATCCCTGCACTGAGTTCCTGGGTCCGTACACCTGCTGTGCCCATTATGAGGATTTCCCGCCATCCCTGTGCTGAGTTCCCGGGTCTGTACACCCGCTGTGCCCATTATGAGGGGTTCCCGCCATCCCTGTGCTGAGTTCCCGGGTCTGTACACCCGCTGTGCCCATTATGAGGGGTTCCCGCCATCCCTGTGCTGAGTTCCCGGGTCTGTACACCCGCTGTGCCCATTATGAGGGGTTCCCACCATCTCTGTGCTTAGTTCCCGGGTCTGTACACCCGCTGTTCCCATTATGAGGGGTTCCCACCATCCCTGTGCTGAGTTCCCGGGTCTGCACACCCGCTGTGCCCATTATGAGGGGTTCCCACCATCCCTGTGCTGAGTTCTGGGTCTGTACACCCGCTGTTCCCATTATGAGGGGTTCCCACCATCCCTGTGCTGAGTTCCCGGGTCTGCACACCCGCTCTGCCCAATACATTACAGAGAATAAAAGAGAAGGAGCACACCAAGATGGGTGGGAACACCCAAAACTCCCAGAATGATAGGAGCAGAGCCAGGAATTATGGTCGGGAGATCTCACTGTTGAAGTTCCTAAGGCATACAAGAAGCCGGGAGCTCACTTAGCTCGCCTGGTTCCATCTATAACTAAAATATCACTGTAGGGTGGATTGAGCCTTTAAAACCATTTGCCTAAAGTAAACTAGTCTTCTTGTCCAAAAATGGCCTTGATGACCCAACAGGTCTTAATGGTCAGTCCAAGCCAAGCTTTTGGTGGGTTCTAGGAGATCCACTATCTCATGGGCTTCAAAGGTGAGATCTCTGTCTTGGAGATCTTGGAGATCCCAGCTCCAGCCGTACCTCGCAACCTCTCTTGGCGAGTCCTTCTGAATTTGTATTTGTTCTACATTACAGAGAACGTAGCAGCGAGACTTCAAAGTAGGAAGTGGGGGAAGGAGGTGGACCTCTGAAATAAATAATATATCATGCATCTGACATGGTGACCCTAGATGATGGCTTCACAAAGACGTATATATCTGATGAAAGGTCCACGTTAGGTCTGATACTCACCAATGAGTAAAGTCTCACATACAGTTGGACAGGGTCTTCAATGACTGATTTATGGATCACTGTAGTGCTTTAGCTAGGAGAATTGTCCGACAGATGTACCAAAGGAATAACAAACTTCCTGCCTGGGCTTCTTTTGAAGGCCCTAGGTGGACTTCCAAGTTGACATTGCTCTGGTTTTCCCAAGTGCCTACTCTTCCATTACAACTCAATTATTCTTTTTTTGGGGGGTTTGATTCCCATTTTTCGTTTCATGTTTATACTTTTTGATGGAAATTTGCATTGTTTGGGTGACTTTGTTGAATTAGGAGTTGACCACCAAGGGGACACCAGCCAACTGCATCAAGCTTGGAGGGGTTTGCATTTCATTGACTTATCCTGGGTCAGTGACCTACTAAACAAGATCATAGCAGATAACTGGACAGCAAGTCATGGAAATATCTACCCATAATACGGCCTTTGTTTTATCCATCTCCCAATCCAGTCAACTTTTTTAACCATTTTAACATCTTCTGTGTTATAATTTATCTTTGATGGTCCTTCAAAATGCCAAACAGAAGATTTCCTTGATTATGTTCTAGATCAGGGGCGGACTGACCATTCGAGCACTTGGGCACTGCCCGAGGGCCCGGGGTCAGTAGGGGGCCCCATGAAATGCCTCTGGTACCTTTTATAGGCTTTTTTGGGTGTGCTATGAGTGTGGGCAAGGACACAGGGGCCCCATGATCCCTTATTGCCCGGGGGCCCCATGAGTTGTCAGTCTGTCCCTGTTCTAGATTAAATGTTTATACCTCTTAGAATTATTGCAGGATCTGCCTTGGACTGGTGGAATCTCCAAGCTTTAGTTTCCTGCCATAGACCTACCTAATCCCAACGATAATACCTAATCCCAACGATAATACCTATTCCCCTAGCTAATATTTGTCTTCTACACAAGTTGCATTTCTTGAACCATATTTTGGAGAACATCCATCCCAGTTTACTGTCCTTCAGACTTTGAGGTCCCAGACTGTGGCCACTGGGAGTAGAAAAGGTCCCGACATCAGTGGAAATAAACCATTCCCCTTTCTTTGGTGTCAATGTGCGGAATGTGCCCCATAGTTGGCATCATTGGGAGAAATTTTGCCCCGTAATTGGTGTCCTTGGGAGAAATTGAGCCCCTTCTTTGGTGTCAATGGAAAAAATTATGCCCCATTGTTGGCTTCAATGGATGAAATAGTGTCCCAAAGGCTGGCTAAAAGCAAGGTCCGCATCTGACCCCGGGCCACAGTTTTGAGACCCCGGGCCATAGATTAATATACATTTTCTCAGGGTTGTCCTCAAGTACTGCTATATACTAGATTCACGGGAAGCAGAAGGCTGACTTAGAGATAGACATAATAGGAAGGATGTTGGGTTGCATGCCGAGTCGGTGGCTATTGCTTTAGCATTGTCATGATGGGAGTACCAATTCTGATTTTTGCTAGGGACCCCATTGATGTACATTCCATGTATAGAATTCCTCTCACAACCCAAAAAAGTTCTGGTTGGTTATATGGCACCTTACTCTACTGGGTCCCAGTTTAAATTTCATGAGCATAGGAAAAGTCTGGTCATCCACTGCATCTTGCTGAACTTTCCAAAGGCCATTATTCATTGTCACTTGCTTATTAGCCCTTAACATACATAAGGAATGCTAATATGGTCGCCTGACCCAGTAAAAGTGGCTTCAGGGATTTACTTGTCCACATTCAGAACTCGGAATGGTGGTGGTACAAGCTATTCTCAGTCCTCCAGATCTTTCACAGAATTTGAAACGTTTGACCTTAGCTCCAAGACTTGATTCACCAAGTGAATTCTCCGTGGATCTGCTGTAAGATCTCCATGCTTTGGCTCACAGTTTGGATCTTTTGCCATGGCGAGAAGTCTTATGCTCCATACTGATGATTTCACCTTTTTTTCTTTAACTCGTCTTGTGTTCATGTTTACCAACCTACAGACCAGGGCTTCTCAACCGGGGTTCCTCCAGAGGTTGTTAGGGGTTCCTTGAAGAGACAACACTCTTTCCTACAGTAACCACCAAAGTAGGGGGTCCCTAGCATTTTCAATGTATTACTTGTTTGGTTTTATTATCATCACGGAAGACACTCACCGGCCACTTTATTAGGTCCACCTTGCTAGTACCGGGTTAGACCTCCTTTTGCCTTCAGAACTGCCTTAATTCTTCATTGTTGGAAACATTCTGCAGAGATTTTGGTCCATATTAACATGAGTTACTGTTGCCCTTCCATCCTCTTAAACCTGCCCATTGACCTGTGACATCAAGAAGGCATTTTCCTCCACACAACTGCAGCTCACTGGATATTTTCTCCTTCTTAGACCATTCCCTTAGAGATGGTTGTGCGTGAAAATCCCAGTAGATCAGCAGTTTTTGAAATACTCAGACCAGCCCGTCTGGCACCAACAACCATGCCATGTTCAAAGTCACTTCAATCCCCATTCTGATGCTCGGTTTGAATTTCAGTCGTCCTCACCACATCTAGATGCCTAAATGCGTTGAGTTGCTGCCATGTGGTTGGCTGATTAGCAATTTGTGTTGCCAAGTTGCCGAAAGAGGTGTACCTAATAAAGTTGCCGGTGAGTGTATAGAGCAGCGGCGTCCCTAGGGGGGTGCAGGCCGCACCGGGTGACACCATCACAGGAGCAGGATGCCAGCACAGTGACAGCTGCCCCCGCCCCGGTTTAGTGGTAAAATGAGTATTCCCCTGAAGCAACTGCGCATGTGCCGGTTTCAGGCCGAAAAAGCTGATCGCCGGCTCTGTGCTCTGCTCGTCTTCTTTGACCTGAAGCCAGCACAGAGGATACATATCTTCAAGGGATACCCAGTTCACCGCTACACCGGCACAGCTCCTTCCTCTCTGGAAGGGTGACACCACGTGTTACTGCACCGGGTGACACCAACCCTAGGGACGCCCCTGGTATAGAGCAGGGGGAAAGAGGTTCCTCAATGGTGAAAAGGTTGAGAAAGGCTGCTGTAGACCATACAAAGTATATTCTATACATAGGAGGGGACTTCTACTCATCTTTGGAACTTCTGATGGTTTCTCCTCATGGTGAAAGTTGGGATCCTTCAGGAACGTGAAGCCCAAATTTCCAAAAAAGTTTGGATAGAGTGGTAGGTGGTAAGAACCTCGATCAATTTTTTTTTACTGCCATCTGTGTCCAAGCATGGCATATACATGTTACTGCACCGGGTGACACCAACCCTAGGGATGCCTCTGGTATAGAGCAGGGGGAAAGTGGTTCCTCAATGGTGAAAAGGTTGAGAAAGGCTGATGTAGACCATAAAGTATATTCTATACGTAGGAGGGGACTTCTACTCATCTTTGGAACTTCTGATGGTTTCTCCTCATGGTGAAAGTTGGGATCCTTCAGGAACGTAAAGCCCAAATTTCCAAAAACGTTTGGATAGAGTGGTAGGTGGTAAGAACCTCGATCAATTTTTTTCGACTGCCATCTGTGTCCAAGCATGGCATATACTAAGGAAAACGTGGTGCACTCCAGTCGGACTAGGCCTCGTAAAAGCTGCAAAGATGTGGCCTCCTTAGATATCACCAGAACATTGTATGCTTCATCAGAGCCGGTTATTACATTGATGTTGCCTCATGAAGGACCTAGAATATGGGTGACCCATAGAAGACTCTGACTAATCATATGATCTGCTGGTGATATCCAGAATTCGGGACATTTCTCCCCACTTTCTGTTCCTTTGATGGGTTTCAGCAAAACTCAAGGCAGTTTCCTTGGCATCGGCGGGGTGGACATCCTTCCAGGACAGAGTGGCATTCACGTAATGTAGTATGAGCCTAGCCTGCATAATGACAGCGCCCCCTAGGGGATGTGTAAGCCACAAGCCGGGCTCAAAGGAAATGACCAGAATGATATGACCGTCCTCCCACCAAGAGGATTGCCAACCCTTGACCGAAAAAGGGACATCACGGGAGCGGGGAGAAGGTAAATAAGATGTTTACTTTGGAGGTAGAAGGGCTAAAGATCAGTAAAAATGTAAAAAAAATGGAGTTTCGCTTTAATACAGAACAGGAAGTGAGGACGAATCTCCCCGTGTTTTGTCTTTTTGGATTGTCAGACAGAACGGGAAGTGAAGGAAAGTCTCTTCACTTACTGTCAGAACAGGAAGTGAAGGTGAATCCTCAAATGGGGACATAGGCAGTCATTTCAAAAATACATAAAGAGATGGGTTAGGAATTTTTTTTTTTGTGCTGCCTGTGGCCCAGCGAGGGTGATTTGCCCTCACTTCCTGTCCAGGTGACCGGTGGCAGACAGAATGGGAAGTGAACGAAAGTCTCTTCATTTCCTGTCAGAACAGGAAGTGAAGGTGAATTGTGAAATGGGGACATAGGCAGTCGTTCAAAAAATACATAAAGAGATGGGTTAGGAATTTTTTTTTTTGCTGCCTGTGATCCCACGGGGGTGATTTGCCCTCACTTCCTGTGCAGGTGACCAGTGGCAGATTTTTTTGCTGCCTGTGATCCCCACAGGGGTGATTTGCCCTCACTTCCTGTCCAGGTGACTGGAAACAGACAGAACAGGAAGTGAAGGTGAATTCTCAAATGGGGACATAGGTAGTCATTTAAAAAATACATAAAGAGATGGGTTAGGAATTTTTTTTTTTGCTGCCTGTGACCCCAGGAGGGTGATTTTCCCTCACTTCCTGTCCAGGTGACCGGTGGCAGACAGAATGGGAAGTGAAGGAAAGTCTCTTCATTTCCTGTCAGAACAGGAAGTGAAGGTGAATTCTCAAATGGGGACATAGGCAGTCATTTAGAAAATACATAAGGAGATGGGTTAGGAATTTTTTTTTTGCTGCCTGTGACCCCACGAGGGTGATTTGCCCTCACTTCCTGTCCAGGTGACCGGAAGCAGACAGAACGGGAAGTGAAGGAAAGTCTCTTCATTTCCTGTCAGAACAGGAAGTGAAGGTGAATTCTGAAATGGGGACATAGGCAGTCATTTAAAAAATACATAAGGAGATGGGTTAGGAATTTTTTTTTTCGCTGCCTGTGACCCCACGAGGCTGATTTGCCCTCACTTCCTGTCCAGGTGACCGGAAGCAGACAGAACAGGAAGTGAAAGAAAGTCTCTTCATTTCCTGTCAGAACAGGAATTGAAGGTGAATTCTGAAATGGGGACATAGGCAGTCATTTAAAAAATACATAAAGAGATGGGTTAGGAATTTTTTTTTGCTGCCTGTGACCCCAGGAGGGTGATTTGCCCTCACTTCATGGCCAGGTGACTGGTGGCAGACAGAACAGGAAGTGAAGGTGAATTCTGAAATGGGGACATAGGCAGTAATTAAAAAAACACATAAAGAGATGGGTTAGGAATTTTTTTTTGCTATATATATATATAAGGTCTCGCTTCATTTTTTTTCTTGATTCTTGGCAGATTCGTCCAGATAAATCGAACCGATTTATTTGCATCGATCGGGTATATTGATGTGCGTTTGTGGTGGGAGGGGCTTGCGGATCTTCCGCATAAATGAGCTTACCGTCTGCGAGTCTATATACATGCAATCAGGGCAGAAGGATACGTTGTATATATAGATTATATAGCATGATGAAATTGGCGCTCCACCGATATTTGGCATTCCGGAGGGGGCGGTAAAAATAGCGCGGGATCTAAGGTTACAAAAACCGAATTCCCAGCGCTGGCAGGAGACAGGTTCGCTGCGTGTCATGTTTCAGTACAGTATGTGCCGCTTACTGAGCTTCCCGAGCCTCTTCCACCGGACGCGTACTGTAACCCTCGCCCACCTCGTATGAACCGAGATTACCGGTGGATTTGCTGATGTGTGGAAAAAAACGGGCGTTTGCAAAGGCTGGGCCATACACCATACAATCTCTGTACAATCAGGCTCGGTTCACACTGCTGCGGCTTGGGATCTGACTTGTTAGAATCCACGTCGCAGGACATGTGAAATCTCATGTTAGTCAATGGAAGTCGCCTCCGAGTCGGATCCTCATCTATATTGATGTGTGACTTCCCACATGGAAGAAAAATATATTTGAAATATATTTTAAAAATATTCTTCTCAAATATATTGCCATATTTTTGAAATGTTACAATTTTGGCCATATTCAATATATTTCATATGTATATATATATACATACACATACTGCATGTTGAAATGCGTTTTTATTATAAAATATATGAAAAATATTTTTAAAAATACATTTCAAAAATACTGTATGTCTTTAAAAATACAAATCTACATTTTTGGAATGCGTTTACAAATGTATGTAAAAATATAAGTTAAAATTACTTTTTTATATGTTAAAAAAATCTGAAGAATATATTTTTAAAAAATATATTAAATATTAAAGAAAAATATATTTGAAATATATTTTAAAAATATTCTTCTCAAATATATTGCCATATTTTTGAAATGCTACAATTTTGGCCGTACTCAATATATTTCAAAATATATATCAATAAATAAATAAATAAATATATATATATATATATATATATATATATATATATATATATATATACTATATGTTGAATTTTTTTACTACTAGTTTTTATTACGAAATGTATGAAAAAATATTTTTAAAAATACATTTCAAATATACTGTGTCTTTAATACAATACAAATCTACATTTTTGGAATGCGTTTACAAATGTATGTAAAAATATAAGTTAAAATTACTTTTTTATATGTTAAAAAAATCTGAAGAATATATTTTTAAAAAATATATTAAATATTAAAGAAAAATATATTTGAAATATATTTCAAAATATATTTCAATAAATTAATAAATATAAATAAATAAATATATATATATATAGATACTGTATGTTGAAATTTTTTACTACTAGTTTTTATTATGAAATGTATGAAAAAATATTTTTAAAAATACATTTCAAATATACTGTGTCTTTAAAAATACAGATCTACACTTTTGGAATGCATTTACAAATATATGTAAAAATATATGTTAAAATTACTTTTTTATATGTTAAAAAAAATCTGAAGAATATATTTTAAAAAAATATATTAAATATAAAAATATGTTTCATATATTTTGTAATAAAAACACATTTCAACATGTACTCCTAGATAGTAAGCTCCCAAGATCAGGGACCTCCTAACCCTCTTGTATTGAACTGTATTGTTGCTGTATTGTCTCCCGTTATATTGTAAAGCGCTGAGCAAACTGTTGGCGCCATAAATCCTGTATAATAATATATATATAAATCCTGTATAATAATATATATATAAATCCTGTATAATAATAATAATATATAAATCCTGTATAATAATAATATATAAATCCTGTATAATAATAATAATATATAAATCCTGTATAATAATAATATATAAATCCTGTATAATAATAATAATAATAATATATAAATCCTGTATAATAATATATATATAAATCCTGTATAATAATAATAATATATAAATCCTGTATAATAATAATAAATAAATCCTGTATAATAATAATATATAAATCCTGTATAATAATAATAATAATAATATAGTATACATATTTGTTTTTTATATATTACAAAATATATGAAAAATATTCTTAAAAATATATATTTTTTAAAATTTATATAAATATATTTTGAAATATATTGAATTCGGCCAAAATTGTAGCATTTCATATATATGTCAATGTATTTGTGATAAATATTTTAAAATATGTTTTTCAAATATATTTTTCTTCTATATGGGCAGGGGTTCTAGTTTGGATGTGAAACATATTTGCATAACATTTTGGTGGTGAGGGGTTACCCCATTAGGAGATTCGCCCTCTCAACATGTCTTGGTGATTACTGTCGCTGCGACTAAAAGTGACTGGAAATCAAAAATTTGGAGTAGTCACTGGAACAGGAATAGAAGGGAAATCTTCCACTGGGGGACACCTGTTTCAGTTGGAGTTCCATCTAAATGAAGAGGACAGGAAGTGGCCACAAATACACAGCAAAAGATTGAATAATTCCAATAATGTGCTTTTAAGGCCTTATGTCAGCTATTGAATGTTAGGGAGGTGACAGGTCTACTTTAAATGGAAACTCCTGGTTCTGCTGCTGAGTAATCGTCAGTGGAAAAGCCGAGGCGTTGTTGCTTTTCACCTAAAAAAAAAAATATTATTATTGTATAATTTTGTGTTTAATTTATTACTGTTATTATTTCCTTTTCGGCTTTATTTTTTGGGTATTATTATTTTTTGGATTATTCTTTTCTTATAATTTTTTAAATTATTCATTTATTTATTTATTATTATTATTATTATTATTATTTCTGCTATTATTATACAGCTTTATATAGTGCCTACAGAGCTTTACAAAATATTGACCATGTTGCAGAAAGGGGTTGAATCAGGGCCTCCAAATGCTTGCAAACAGAATTGATTATTACACGTATAATCCTACTCACTTGGTAGTGACCTCGGCATTTTCATGCTCTTCTTTCAGATTCTGTTTTATTTTTTTTTT